>NC_063045.1:20471655-20771655 GCF_018812025.1 Megalobrama amblycephala | reverse complement strand
TTAATTATTTTGTATAGTATTTTAAAATGTAACGCCAGTACGCCATCTCTCTTGACATCTCCCCGATTGCCTGCGAGCTTCTCCTCCTGTCTGTACGGTAATTTCTCTACTGTGCGACAGAGAGTCGAGTGGTTATGACGCAATCGTTAGCCTATTTTTACAAAAACTGTATCTACGGGGCCATAATGTAACATAGAAGGTAATGGAGCCCTTTATACATTGTCGTGTATCTTTAGAAATAAATAATGGACAAATGGAGTCTTTAAACGCCTCAGATGTAAAGTTATTCACTGTCAAAGTGACGCCAAAATGAATGGGAGTCAATGGGGATGCTAACGCAAGTGAAGTTCTGCTACAAGATGGCGGCACCCGGCCGACTTCAACTTCCGGTCGACTTCCTTGGGCACTGCATCGAACGGCCAGTTTGGACTACCCTCTACTTCCTTCTTTAATGACATCACTAAAACAGTTTTTTGACTAACCTCCGCCCACAGGAATATACAAGATTTGCTTTTGTAGAGTGTGTTTGTCGCCATGTCGTCGAAACGCTGTTATTTAAACGCTGTTATTTTCATCCCGCAGTCCAATCACCGGGTCTGATTCCGGCTCAAATTGATAGGGTAAAATTAAAGACATGTTTACAATAACACTGAGCGCCTGCATCTCCACGTTATGGTAAGAGGCGTGACCTTTCCGGGCAAGATGCGCTAAACTGCTGTCGAATCACAACACAGGAACCACTGGCACAATCAGAACTCGTTACGTATTTCTGAAGGAGGGACTTCATAGAACAAGGAAGTCATCAGCCCGTTTTTATGACAGTGGAAACAGCGGTATACAGATAAGTAAATTATGTGAAAAATACTGTGTTTTTTTACACACGAAACATGAACACATGTTATATTGCACACTATAAACACAATCAAAGCTTCAAAAAAACACGAACCTTTAAATATATATTTTTGTGTTTCCATTTGCTCAAATAGCATAAGAAAAACTCCAAAATAATGTTTTACAACTTTCATAAATAGGAAAAAAATAGAGAGCGATTGATAACGGCAGTCAGAAGAGAGAAGATGTCATTTTTACTGTCACTCCCATAGCTGCTGTATTAGAAACACCCTCACAGCAGTGTTAACTAAGTTTTGGTAATTTGATGCAAAGGTAATATAATACTAAGTATAGTGTTATAAATGTATACATTTAAAAAAAAAATGAAATTATAAAACAATTTTGCAGGATTTACAATATTGATGACCGTTAAAACGCGTCATCACAGTCTGTGAAAAGGGTCTATCCACAAGTTTCCTACGCCCCATGAGGCCTTGCGTCAAACGTGGGAGCGTCTTCCGGTTCGAAGTAAACAAGCTGGACGTGACACTCATTCATTCAACATTTGACAGTCATTCAAGATTTAACGATCCAAACTTGCGAACGTTTGTTTTTTACTTAAAGATTAAGATTCCAGCATCAATATTTGAACAATGTTTTACAATAAAAAGTGTTACATTAATAGTAATGTATTAATTTATGTCAGGAGTGCACATCAATCATGCTGAATCTAACAGACCTATTCAGTTGCGCCTGCTTCCATTTATTTACGATCACGAGAATGCACAAAACAACTCCACTAAGGCTTTTAAATCCAAAGGCTTACACATTTAGAAATATATTGATAACATACTCTATGTTTACGTCACTTTTCTGAGCATTTATTTTCCTCTAAATTATGCGATGATTGCAATCCGAGGATGTTTGCGCGATCTCTTGTCTATCTATCCTGATCCTTTCAACCAGAGCAACAGAGGGAGCTCATGAGAAGGCAACAGGAGTTATGAGTTATACGAGTAAACCGGAGTGTGTGAATCTGTGAAAGATATGCATTTGTCAGGAATCAACAGGCACAGGGAAGAGACAGATAAAACATTAAACTAAATAAATACACGATTATAATCATATAAGAATTGTCTTCGTTCCTCAAGCAGTCTTTGATATTTTCCATAAACGTGTATATTTATCGCAATGGTTAACATCAGTAGCCTTTAGGCGACTGGCTCTGGCACGCACGACACGTTAGGAGTAAAATATAACATCATAAGGCTTTGGTGCATCAGTGACAGGTGAAGTACAGACAGCAGGTTGTTCATGTATTGCAGGGTCAGGATGCTCTAGTCATGCAGCAGCACTTTTGTGGAAGGTCAGTAAAGTAAAGGGCAATTAAGGGCACGAAAACTGTTTATTGTATTGTGATATTATTAATTAATAAATGTACTAAACTGAAATGTTGTCCCTGAGCGCCGTAACGACATCTCTCATAAAGATTTGCAACTTTGCAAAGTAAACAATGACCAAAAAAAACACGTAGCCTCTTCGCTAATTAGCACACTAAATACCATTGGTATGCTACTTCCGCCGCCTCACCGGAAGTTGTACCCACGTTCTCTTTTACAGTAGCGGCCCGCGGAAACAGGTGGATAGCTGTGTTTTATTCATGATAAAACACGGCTATGACCGCTTCACCCAACGGTTCCTTAGCAACAACTCTTAGCAACACACTTAGCAACCACTCTTACCAACGTAAACTGTGTGTTCTCAATTGATATTGTTCAATCTTATGTAGAAGAGTATTGTGAGAAAAAGATTGAGCGTATGTAGATGTAGCATTTTCCTTCAGGTCAGTTCTATGTACATAATAAAACATCTGTTTAAATGTCCGATGTATTATCTTGTCCTTTTAACAGTTAAGGGGTTTTCCCGTGACTGACAGCGCTAGTCAAAACATTTGACAGCTGCGTCTTGTTCCGTGTTTACAACAATTCAGCCTTTTCAATGTAAAAGTCTTCGCTACTGACTGACACAAGCTGCGTTCCATTCGACAGGGTCCCTACGCAGTGTTCACTGCTCCCTACTCCCTGAGCATGGTATATCAGTTGAAGTGGACTTCGCTGACAATAATCGTTCATTTGGAACGCCCTGCAAACGTCATCAAAGAAAGTCAACGACAGTGTCGCGCAGATTGATAACATAAATAAATAAATAAATAAATAGATATTTTAATTTACTTTCGAATTTAAAATTAACTCTTAACGGATTTGAAGCTGTAACTGTCATGCCATATGAAAATAAATTCTCATTTGGTTAACTGTATGAATGTATTCTTAATCCATGGTCTCGTGCGCTTTCTTTTCCACGCACAGCCGCATAAACGCTCCTGAGGTAACGTTAAATAAAATAAAATAAATGATAGAGCCTTAGCTGCTTTTCAACACTTTTACTTTGTCATGCCTATTCATACAATAAAATATACAAATGTAACACTCATCGCCATAACCATTCATACTTTCGTTCATATAAAATGTATGAATACTCAAACCAGAGAGCCGTTAAACTCTTTCAACGGCTCTGCTTCATCGTAGTTCTGACAGGTGACGTGGTGCGCAATGACAGTTAGGTAATTTTACCTCTCTACTTCCTGTGAAGTGATGTATCTATGTTCCCTTATTCCCTATGCCGTTCGCAGTGCCCTTCGAACTGAACATGTTCGCTCCCTTCGGAATGGAATCTCACTTAAGATGGCGAAATACCCTGTGAAGTCCACTTCGCAGTCCACTTACGGTCGAATGGAACGCACCTACACTCATAAAGACAGTCTTTGTCACCATCTAATGGCGTAATAATGTAACTTCTGTTGCTGTTCACTGTCAGGGACTATTTTTTCCGGCAGAAGGAAGGCTTTTAGTGAAAGTTTCCTTCATGAAAGTTGCATTGATACTGTACATATTTCTGGCTTGAATATTTGTATTGTGTGGTAACCGTTTTATAAAAGCAATAAGGTACGGGAGGCTGTCCTGTATCATGAATAAGTCACGGCTGTTAGGCATGACGCGAAGCAGAGTACACAGCACAGCCTCTCTTACCTTATTGCTTACATATATATAGCCTACACAAATACACACACTCACCAAGGCTGCATTTATATGATTGATCAAAAATACAGTAAAATATGTAAATATGTTTTAACATTTTTTATTCCTGTGATGGTAAAGTTAAATTTTCAGCATCATTACTCCAGTCTTCAGTGTCACATGATCCTTCAGAAATCATTCTGATATGCTGATTTGGTGCGCATGAAACATGTTTAAAACATTTTTGCAGAAACCATGATGCATATTTTTCAGGATTCTTTGATGCTTTCAAAGAAAGTAAAAAAAAAAAAGCATTTATTTGAAATGGAAATCTTTTGTACCGTCACTTTTGATCAATTTAATGTGTTTTTGCTGTATAAAAGTATTAACAAACCAACTTTTTGAGGTCCTACAGGGACTTTACCTAAAGAATTTACCTAATATGACATGAAACTAATGTGCAAATTTCGCTTTAAGTTTCTTTAGGAATGTTTACTTTCACTTCCTTTGAAAACTGCAACCAAACAACCAAATCAAAGACAACAATAACTGTTTCAAAGACTGTTCATGAACACCTACCTGCAAATATATGGAATGGCAACTCACATTATGCTTAATTTGTGCCCTTTTTGCAGGATTCCAAAAGACGACACCATGGTTCTCATTACCTGATTGCTGCAAATGATTCAGCGTTGAATCTACTGAAAACTGCAATGGATTTGCCACTTAATCAGGGAAAGATTGTGTGAACATGTTTACCGCTCCATGTACATGGTTCATGTACTACACAGAAAGCAAGAACTTAGTGCCAATTTCATTAGAAACCGGTAAGACTTGCATTAGCAAATGGGTAAATGCCAAATCATATCTGCCAAAGTGCATTACAATGCAATTAAGAGCAAAAAAGAGGGTCAAATGGCAAACACAAAAGATGTTTGATGCATCTTGATGCGCCATCTGTAAAATTATCCCCATTAAATGTTGTAAACTAGAGGAAATATCTTTTATAATATTATTATTATTATTATTATGTGTCGTCTGGATTGTCTGCCCATGTTTTACATTAGAGAATCGCTTCAAATTACACATTTGTGTTGGTTTTTATATCAGCCCTTTTGCATCTTTCCTCCAAGGCATTTAGAACATTTGCAATCACATAGTTTGAACATAAAGTCTCTCAATATTGTGCTTCAGATATGTGAAGTGCGTAAGGAGTGATGTGTATGCACAAGACTGGAGTTCTTAGAATGCATTGTTCACTCCCATAGCTGAGGTTTTGTCTTTATGGAAATGATTTTACTTTATGATGCGAATCACATCTCACAATGACTATCATCCACCAATTAACAGGGAAGGCAGACATAGGAAGTTCCTACGTGAGTGGCTTAGTAGATAGTTGCTCACTGGGGAAGGACCTGGGGTGAGGGAATGAACGATAATAAAAGATCATTTTGTATTTGCAAACTAAAAGAGGCCCTTTATGTGTGTGTGTTTTTCTTGTTTGGGTGTCATTGTTGGCTTGAATGCTAAAATGCCACCTAGAAACATGGTAACATGTTTTTGGGCTGTTAAAAGAGAGAGTTTTGCACAAGGTGCTTTTTGACCTTAAAAAACAATTAAATCAGAAGTGCTTGGTTTCTAGGATGATGGCCTCACTTCTTCTTTTTATAAGAAATGAAACTCAATTCCAAACCAGATATGAAATATGTAATTTACCTGGTCTACTTGCCCAGATACAGATTTTTTTTTTTTTTATTGTCTTTTATTTGTATATTTAATTTAATTTAAATTTTATTCTTTTTTTGCAGAACATCAAATATTTATGTATGTTTACAATAATTTTCAATGGACTGGATGACTAGTTGACTATAAATAATAAATAGATAGTACTTTGATAAATATTAAATGATCAAGTCCAAAATATTGAGCAACAGAGTAAATGGTAACACTTTACAGTGTTACACGTTACATAGTAATAACAGTAAATTATACTCAATTACAAGCAACTAATCCTAAACCAAACCCTAACCCTATAGTAATCAGTGTTTGGGGTAACGCATTAGAAGTTATGTAATCAGATTACTTTTTTAAAAGTAACTAGTAAAGTAAAACATTTACAACAAAATATCTGAGTTACTTTTTCAAACCCAAGTTACTTTTTGTTTTCCTATAGTGATGTAACACTACTTTCCATAAAAAATAACTAAGTAATGCAATTAGTTTCTTTTCTACAGAGTAACACATATTGTAACACATTACATTTGAGTAAGTACATGTTGTCATGTTGTAAATTAATATTACTCAGTACTTAAATTTATAATTACACTGTAATAAGGGCACCCTAAAATAGTGTACCCACGTAAATTAAGTCTTTATCAATGTTTTTTTTTTTTTTCTTCCAAAAAACCAATCAATCAGAAGGGTTTGGTATCGCTTCTTCTTTCTATAAGAAATGAAACTCAACCCCAAACCAGACACGAAATCTGTAATTTACCTGTGGCCTGTTGCATGAAGCTAGTTGAACAAACTGAGTTTCAGAGTAGGTTTGGAGTTGACAAATCCAGATAAATACAACCGGGTTTAGATCAGGATCAACTGTTGCACAACGTTCGGTATAAACTTTCTCTGTCAACTCAGGTTTAATCCAGAGTTTGCATCTCTAAAAAGTGACACGTGCGGCAAACAGCCAATCACACAGACCAAGGAGAATGACAGTTTGATTCACTTCTCGCAAGAGAGCCGCGCAATTCATGTCTCTTCCGAAGATTACACGATTAGTTACTTTCTTATAAAATTTTCCTGATAATTTACTCACCCCCATCTCATCCAAGATGTTCATGTCTTTCTTTCTTCAGTCGAAAAGAAATGAAGGTTTTTGATGAAAACATTCCAGGATTATTCTCCTTATAATGGACTTTAATGGCCTCTAGACGGTTGAAGGTCAAAATTACAGTTTCAGTGCAGCTTCAAAGGACTTTAAATGATATCAGACAAGGAATAGGGGTCTTATCTAGTGAAACGATCAGTCATTTTCAAAAAAAAATTTAAATGTATATGCTTTAAACAAATGATCGCCTTCCAAGTGCTTCCGCACTTTCTTATTCTTCAGAAAGTTTATGCTATATGTCCTACACCTTCCCTATTCTACTTAGGGAAAAAATGGAACTGGCGCTGTGTTCATTCCGTAAGTTGAATAGGGAAGGCGTAGGACATACAGCGTAAGCTTTTTGAAGAATACGGAAAGCAGAACCACGTGCAAGGCGATAATTTGTGTTCATAAAGCATATAAAGTTTTATCTTTTTCGAAAATGACCGATTGTTTCGCTAGATAAGACCCCTATTCCTTGTCTGATATCATTTAAAGTCCTTTGAAGCTGCACTGAAACTGTAATTTTGACCTTCAACCGTTTGGAGTCCATTGAAGTCCATTATAAGGAGAATAATCCTGCAATGTTTTCATCAAAAACCTTCATTTCTTTTCGACTGAAGAAAGAAAGACATGAACATCTTGGATGACATGGGGTCCTTTAATCCTTTAAGAGATCGTCATGCAAAATATGAAAGTAAACACATTTACAAAGCAGGAATAAACAGATTTAGTGAAAATTTGTGAAGGCAGCTGAAAGAAAATATCTGACTATATCAATGCATGTGAATCAAACAAATAGGCCAAATAATTAATATAGTTTCACAAAGAGCTCAAAAGAATACATGTAAGCTTAATCTGTTTAAAAGCTTTATATATTATGCATGAATTATATTTATTTTAATTTAAAAGCAAATTTTAATATTGTCGATTAATATAATAGGCCTAATTATATAAATATGTATTATTCATAGTTTTAATTTATTTTATATAAATATAATGAATAATTAGCAACAAAAGATGAGCAATTTTGTCTCTAAAATGTTTTCACTATAAACTGATTTAATTTGGAGTGAGAGATACAAGGGGAGTGGATCAGATGCATGTCACTTTACTCACAGCTGGTCCAGTTTTGGTTAGCCTTATAGGGTAAGTTACCATAGAAACCCGCTAAAAACCAATCCACCTTCATGAGCCCGAAATAACAGAGTTTGCGCAAACTAATCTTGAACTTATCTGGGTAGAAACTGAAACCAGCTTTGTGCAACAGGCCACCAGTAACCCATGCTGATTCATTTTATTTGACTTTTTATTTATATTTTTATTTATTTTGGTAGACAACAACTTGCTACACAAAAGATTTTACAGTTGCAATCAAGCATAAAGGTGCAACATTCTGAACAATGGCACAAAAATAAAAAAAATTGAGTAGCTGACTATAAATAATCAATAGATAGTATTTTAAAAAGTTCATAAACATTATAAAAGGTATATTTTCTGTTATCTCCATTGTCATTGTGTTTAAATATTAAATTCAACAATTAAAATATTGAGTATCAGAATAAATGAAGTCTTTATCAATGTCACCGAAAGACATTTTCCCAATTTGCATATGTTAAGTGTTGTAGACACTCCTTTTTACCTCACACACCTGAGTAAAATTGCGTAACGTTACGCAATTACGCAATAGAGGCTGAAACAAAATAGTCCACTCATAAACGCGTCATGTACAGACTGATGACATTATGACTTCGTTTGAACTTTAAAAACGATTACACCTTTCCTCTTCAAACATTAACAATGACAATGTTCACGTAATTTCAGAAAACTTCATAATGTTTTATTTACTTTTTACGGACAATTGAAAGCAGCAGCAGCATAGTTTCAGGCAGTGTGCGCTGACCACGCCCACAGTGACAGTCTGTGAGACTCCCGCTCTCCTCCCTAAAACTCTCAAGATCAAACTTCACTGAAGTTCCTTCAGCAGACACTTCACCGAGAGTCGCTTAGTGTTTGTGGAGTCACGCCGGATTTGAGAGATACGTCGAACTTCTAATGGAGAGTGAACTGAGAACCTGACGAGTCTGTCACTGGTAAGAGAGCTTTATCTAGACTAGTACTGCACATTATTGTACGAGTATCTAACATTTGGTCATGCTTTAAGGATATAATGCCACTAAAATTGATTTCACGTGAAATTTTGATTGATTTGATTTGTTTTGGTAGTGTCTTGAGGTGAAACATACATGTAAACTTGAAATTCTCAGGGAAAAAAGTTGAATTGTGAGATGAAAAGTTTCTTACTTAATACTTTTTTTTGTTTTTTATTCCATCAAGCTTACACAGAAAGGGCCATCGTAATCACTTTTATTTGTATTTTATTGAAAAAGTTTGTCTGTCATTATTCAGTTGTGTATATATGAGTGTTTGTTGCATTTTATGTTGTTTATCACATTTTTGTCATGCCATGATGACGCTTTGTCTTTGAATTATGGGTTTTCCTATAAATGACTCATATGAAAAACAAACTGAAATAATTGAAGTGTTATTATATTCCCAGACAATACACTTATTTGTTGTTTTCCTTCCAGTCATAGTTGTTTTGATATAAAGATGGCAAGGAATAACGTTTGCTACCATGACCAGCGCATGGACTTTTTCTACAACAACAGCAACACAACCTCAGATGAATGGGATAAAACGCAGCTCATCCTGGTTCAGTGTGTTGGATCCATCTGCTGTTGCTTCATCCTAGTGGCCAACGCCATGATCATTGCAGCGGTGGTGACAAACAGAAGGTTTCACTATCCCTTCTACTATCTCCTCGCCAATCTCGCCGCCTCAGACTTTCTCGCTGGGATCGCTTACGTGTATCTCATGTTCAATACAGGGAAAATATCTCGTGATCTAACGGTTCAAGCCTACTTCTTTCGGCAGGGTTTGCTGGATGCGAGTCTCTCCGCTTCCCTGACCAACCTCCTAGTGATCGCACTCGAGCGCTACATCTCTATCATGAACTGGAAGGTCCACAGTAACCTCACCAAACGTCGAGTGACCCTGTTGATTGCCCTTGTGTGGGGTATATCGATATTCATGGGGGCCGTGCCTAGTCTGGGCTGGAACTGCGTCTGTAGTCTGGACTTGTGCTCCAAACTGGCTCCCATATTTAGCCGGAGCTACCTAATCTTCTGGTCCATGTCCAACCTGGTGCTCTTTCTCATTATGGTGGGCATATACTTGAGGATATACCTCTATGTGATGAAAAAGACTGCAGTCTTGAAGGCGCACACTTCTGGATCTATAAATCGTAAGAGGACGCCAATCAAACTCATCAAAACTGTGATGACTGTACTAGGTAAGTTCTTGAGATGTTCCTTTAGATTTCAAAAGGGATAGTTCATCCAAAAATGAAAAATTCGGTTACACTTTATTTTAAAGTGTCCTTGTTACAGTGTAATTATATATTTAGGTAGTGAGTAATAATAATTAAATACATGTACTAACAATAGAGTTTGGATTAGGGTTTGCTTTAGGGTTAGTTGCATGTAATTATGCATAATTTATACATAATTTACTTATGTTGTACCAAACCTGTATGACTTTCTTTCTTCTGTGGAACACAAATTTTGGACCTCATTGACTTTTTTTTTCTCACTCTTATAACATGCATCAAAATATCTTCTTTTGCATCTTTCTGCACACTGGTTTGTATTGATGCACTAAAATTTCAGCAATCAAAGATATTTCAGCCAAAACAGAAAAAAAAAAAAAAAAATCAAAATCATTGACTAATTCTCTGATGACTCATTTTGTGCACACAACTTGGATAAGCTACAACAGGTAAGCATGTAAGCAATGTGGACACAATTTACCTTATGCTAGACTAGCAATATGTAAAATGTGCTGAAATATTGAGAGGTGACTCATTGCCAAAGAACTTTACTACAACTGGATTTAATAACCCAAAAACCTAATTTAATTACCCAAACTTTTTTCAGCTAAATCAAACATTTAATTTCAGATTCAGTTTTTTGGTAAAAAAAAAATAAAAAAATTGACAAGTTCTAGAGATGTTCCTTTAGATTTGGTCTGGCGAAAGTGAGAATTTATTTTGAAAGTCAGTGGGGTCCAAATGTGGTTTTGGACCCCAGTGACTTTCATTTTATGGTCAAAACAGTTGAAACATTCATCAAATTATTTTATTTTTTTAATGTTCCACAGAAGAGCAAACTTCATGCCAGTTTGTATTGATGCACTGAAATTTCAGTGCAAATTACAGGAAAAAAAGTTTTTTCCATTTTGGTGGAAATAGTTTGGTAGACCGAAATCATTGCCTGATTCTACAATGATGTAATTTGACAGTGTCAGCATCAATTTTTTGCACAAAGCGAGGATAAGCAAAATATAAAATTTGTTCAGCTGAAATATCCAGAAGCGACTTGTAGCCAAAGAACTTTACTACAATGGGTTTTATTACACCCTGAGAATTAAGAGTTGAACTACCCAACTACCAAAATTTAATTAGCCAAACTTTAGTTTTAAGTTTCCAGCTAAATTAAAAGTTTGGTTTCTATGTTTCATTCTATGTTTCATCACTTCTGGTTTGGAATGACATGATGTTGAGGAAATAACTGAATTTTCATTGGGGAATTATCTATTAGTATAACAATACTACATTAATACAAGCAGCCTGACAAAATGGGAGGTGGATTCATTGCAACATGTTGATTCACCACATGCATTCCAGACTGCAATATGTATCAGAATGTATCATCACTACTCAGTCACTCAAAGTTCAATGGCAATTACAGTAAATGTTGGTTTATAGTTTTCCCACAAGCCTTCACAGTTCTGATGAGTTGTCCAAAGTCCACGCCTTTAGTCTGTAAGCATGATAAACGCTCCCAGACTGCTGAATATGTTAATTTAGCTCACAACAGAGGCCTGAAAGGTCTGAAACATTTCTCAACAAACTCATAACCCACCTAAGTTTGGGTGATGTGGAATAGGGTGGGTAAATGTTTTTGTGAATTTACAGACATGGCAAATATTTAGATTGGAAGGATGTGATCTCATATCCTGTTAACCACGAGCAGAGATCTAGTATACATATACATCTTGCTTTTGAGAGTTGGAGAACTTGATTGAGGAGATGTAAACGAGAAACTGAAGAGTTAACGTACAATGAGACGCAAGTGTTAACAATGAGACACAAAACACGAAACCTCCCACCCTCGCATTAGCTGATTGCTATCAGAAGTTCGAAGGTTGGGTTTCTTTTGCCTTTTGTTTTTCTTTGCCTTTCATTATGAATTACACAATCAAACCAGCTGTTTTGTCTGCACACAGGCTAATGATAAATAAGAGTGCACTTGATAAAGAGAAAGACACTTTTTTGAATTCTAGTTTTTAGAAATGTGCTCTTTGTGTTCATGAAAAAAACTAATAACATTTTCCTTAGACCCTGAATGTGAGTTTACACATTTTAAACATTAATAAAAAAAAAGGTTTTTAAATTGAATTTTACATTTCTTAATTGCTCACCCTAATGTCGTTCCACACCCGTAAGACCTTCGTTTTGTGCGAGAAACTGAACAGTATTTATATAATTTTTTACCTCTAATACACCACTATGTCCAACTGCGTTCAGCACCCGGTTAGTGAGGTCTGATCGCGCTCTGACAACGGCAGTAATGTCTCGCACTCATTGAAGATAAAGCGACAAGAATACTTTTTGTATGCAAAAACAAAACAAAAATAACAACTTTATTCAACAATCTCTTCTCTTCCCGGTTAGTCTCCTACCCTGTTGACATAGTAAGCACAGTGCAGTGCTGGCGTGTTTATATCTGAATGCCGGCTCAGTGTTGGCAGACGCTGTAAATATGAGCAGCACGATGCATGCATGTGATGCTGACGCAGGAGCCGGCCAATACCGAGTCGGCATTCGAACACGGAAGCGCTGCACTGTGTTTACTATGTCAACAGGGTAGGACCATTCTGGACCTCAAAAGATGCAATGACGTTGCTGCCTATGTGTGATTCAAAAACCCTCAGATTTCATCAAAAATATCTTAATTTGTGTTCCAAAGACGAACGAAGGTCTTACGGGTGTGGAACGACATGAGGGTGAGTAATAAATGACAGAAATTTCATTTTTGGGTGAACTAACCCTTTAATCTTTGATTTTTTTTAATGTATTATTTACTTTATGACACCTCCCCACCTACCACCCCCAAAATATCATTATAATTTTTAAATGAAAAATTAAAAACATGCTCTTCTCATAAGAGTCAAGAGTCATTGTATTTTTTGAATAATATATTAATAGATCTGGAAAAAAATAGCACTATGTAATTGACCCAAACATATTGGGTAAGAATTACTGTTTATAGACTGTGTTGAAAACCACCAACTAGACCACCTCCAAAACAGAAAGTTGGTTAATGCTGGTCTAGCTGGTCTTTTTCCAGAAATGATGTTAGACCAATGTACAGCAAAGCTGGCTTTAGACAGGTTTTTAGGAGTATCTCTTACTGCTTCAAGTTGCAGATAGAGCTAAAGTGGAGGAGTCGTCTCTTCCCTGCACAACAGGCTTCCTCCAGGCCTGTATAATTATCTTGCACAAGGTCGCTCTTTACACTGCCTGGCATCTGAATCAAACCACCAGCGCAAGTGGCCTGTGGCCTTGAAGAGAAAGAACATGAATCTCATAGTAGATGCGTGTCTCTCTTTCAAACCAATTGCTCACATGTGTGAGAACCTGATTGTGGTCAGACGAGTTTGCTTTGAAGATATAGAAAATGTGTCTGGGAGACTTTGTATGAAGAAGATACGTGAAGATTCACAGCCCAGTACTCATCAGTTATTTTCTGGAACAAGCTGCAGATAAAAGCAGACGCCTGTTTTTCAGAAGCATGCTACATTCTTGCTTTTGTTGTTTTGTGGCATGTTTTGGAGGTAAAGGTTACATTAATCTGTTTGCAAGACTCCTCTTTTGAAAAGGGAGAAATTCTCTGTTTAAAAGGGAAAAAAGCACACCAGTGAAACACTCTTTCGTTCGTGTAAATATTAACTTCTACATAGCTATATGCTGTGCAAATGTTGACAGATTGAGATGTTTTGTTCTTCAGTTTGTATAGAGAGCAAAATTACAAGAATTACAGGGTAATTTCATGAAAAAAACACGGAACATGAAGCTGCTGTGCAACGTGACTCTGTCACAGCCAGTTACGAAATATTTTATATTTAATGTACAGTTATGAGGAACAGGATTCACAGTGGGAGGGGGAAAGAAAGAATGACTTGATGCGATCATGGCTGGTTACCAAATAAACTCAAATGTAGAGGAGATTTCACACTATACATTTGTAATCCCTTTGTTAGCATTCTTAATTTTAGCATAATTATGACATTGATTTAATACTCGTTTAATTTGTATGCTCAATCTGTATAAATGTTACCATGTAATCTGTCCAAAACAAGGACAGATTACATGGTAACATTTTCCTATGGAGCCCTTGAAGGAACATGGTGATGGAATTTTTCGATGCCCTCGTGCTCCCGCTAAAAACTTTCTTTTAAAACAAATTATATTTATGTTTAATTGTTTATGCCTGAATGGTGTTTCATCTGTAGCAGTGCTGCCATTATAGGGTTCTTCACACACTTTCAAAGTCTTCTTTTAAAATAGTTGTGGCCCCTTTGACATTCTGTGGCCCTGCGGTACCCGGCCCTTTCACCACTGCTGTTCGTTATGCTTGAAAAACATGCCATATAATAAATGCATATATGCAAAGAGTGCTTATAACACTGCACATCTGCAGCAAACATGGTGTGCCGGCCTCCTCCAGATGCTGTTTAATATGATTAAAGAGAAAGAGTGTTCCCTTAAATGGAGAACTTACTAGAAACCACAGAGGAACCCCCATTTGATGAGGTTTTGTCATAACCTCTGCATGTCCTTCTCTAGTAAGCATTACTGGAGCCAAATAAGCACATTTATCACACTTTTAACCTTACAAAAACGTATAATTAAGTATTTGTAATATATTTTTTATCAGTATTTTCCCTGGAAAACAAGGTACTTTAGTTAAACGAAATTAAATAATATTTTTAAAATATATCATGTATGTATATATGTGTGTGTTTTAAGAATGCTTCACTATTTTTACTATTAAAAAAGATAAAATACTGATTTCGAAAATGATTTTTCTCTGAAACAGGAGATAGGTTTCATGAGAAGCTCTTTCATATGAAAACAACCATCTTCTTTGTTCATTTTATTCCGCATGAGTGTTTTTTGATCTTGAAAGACGTGCCGCTACATGTTCTCCACCTGAGATCCGTCCTGTTTGTCTAAGCTTGTTTTGTGGTGCAGGCAGGATTTCATGTTAACCTGAAAAAAAAATTAAGTGGAACTGCGACTAAAGGCAGGTTTGTTGCTGTGAGTCACTATCGAGGCTCACAAAAATGAGTTATTGAACATGTTGGGGCAGAAATGCATTCTCTAAGTGTGGTTAAAAAAAACAATGATTATAATCACTGCAGTTTCTATACAGCAGCGCAAGATGCAATATGTGTTAAAGGTTCATCTTAGGGGTGCAGCAAAGCAATACTTTTTATGAGAAATTGTGGAACCTATGAAAACCTAGTTTGTTTTCATTTCCTTAAAAACAGCACCTTGATGTTTCAAAATACAAGACAAAATAAGAGGGATCATACAAAATGCATGTAATTTTTATTATTTAGTACTGTCCTGAATAAGATATTTTACATAAACAATGTTTATATAAAGTCCACAAGACAAAAAAGTAGCTGAATTTATATATGACCCCATTCAAAAGTTCATGAACCCTTGATTCTTAACACTGTGTGTGGCTACCTGGATGATCCACGACTGTTTTTATGTTTTGTGATGGTTGTTCATGAGTCTCTTGTTTGTCCTGAGCAGTTAAACTGCCCAATATTCCTCAAAGAAATCCTCCAGATCCCAGATATTTTTGTTTTCCAGCATCTTTTGCAGATTTGAACCATTTCCAGCAGTGACTGTATGATTTTGAGATCCATCTTTTCACACTGAGGACAATTGAGGGACTCAAACACAACTACTAAAAAGTTCAAACATTCGCATCAAGATGCATTAAGAGACTGGGGGTAAAAACTTTTGAATTTGAAGATCGAGGTAAATTGTTCTTATTTTGTCTTCTGGCATACATTTAAGTGTCTTCTGTTGCTTCGAAGGGCAGTACTAAATAAAAAAATAAAAAAAAGATATTTAAACAAAATAAGAAAAATTTGGACATCTTTATCCTGTTCAAAAGTTTCACCCATGACTTAATGCATCATGTTTCCTTCTGGAGCATCAGTGAATGTTTGAACCTTTTTTAATAGTTGTGTTTGAGTCCCTCAATTATCCTCAGTGTGAAAAGATGGATCTCGAAATCATACAGTCACTGCTGGAAAGGGTTCAAATATGCATAAGATGCTGGAAAACTAAAGAATCTGCAGGACTTTTTCTGAAGAATTTTGGGCAGTTTAACTGCTCAGGACAAACAAGCGACTCATGAACAACCATCACAAAACAAAAAACCACTCCACCTCCCCAGCTCCACCTGCCTAGATCTGCTACAGGATTTATGTATGCTATTTATGCAGCAGCAGCATATCTTACATGCTCACAGCAACGTGTCTCTGTATTAACAGTAACAAGTCCATACTTGCTCTGTAGCATCAACAGCAGCAGATCTAGTCCATCAAGAAATACATTAACGTTGCCATATTCAATAACATGCTAAAACTATTTTGAGAGTTGTCATGATTGAAATATAAATATAAAAAAAAAAAATGTATGTCTTTTTAGGAGCGTTTGTGATCTGTTGGACCCCTGGACTTGTGGTTCTTCTCCTGGATGGACTCAAGTGTGAAAGATGTGAGGTCCTGAAATTCAAACGCTGGCTGCTGCTCCTCGCCGTCCTCAACTCCGTCATAAACCCGATCATCTACTCCTACAGAGACGAGGAAATGTGGACCACCATCAAGAACTTGATGTGCTGCGTTCGCATCGGGACGAGGCGACAGAGGTCGTCCAAGGCCAACATTCAACGCGGCTCAGGTCGGGAGACGAGCAGCAGCCTGAAAGAGAATACAGCAGAGGACAGCAAGGTCTCCACACAGGAGATGCTGAAGTCTTGAAGGTGGGCCGGACTCGTTTGGATTCCACGATGACCATTTTTAGCAACTCGATGTGCCATTGCTCTGAAATTCTCCCACAGACTGCTCTCAGAGACGAAAAGTTAGACCAGAACTCAATGGGAATTTAATGACAGTACAAAGCAATGCACTTAGACTTGTGCAACTTTTATTGATAGTCACCCACATAGACGCCTCCCTGCAACATGTCCGAGCATGTGCACTACCCACCAGGCCACATCTTCAATAGCAATGCACTTGTAAAGTTTCACTTTACCTCATTAATTCAGCTTTTGACAACCGTTTTTCAGAATCCTCAACAGCTTTCATTAGTACTCTGTACTGGTGTAAAGTCTGTGTGAATCTGTTGATTACTTCCTAAGTTTACTGTACTGTATAAAAGGAGTCCTGTCATTTTTTTTTTTTTAATCTTAAAATGGATGTATGTAATATGTAGATCATATGTAGACATGTTGTAGATATTAATGTAAGCATTTGAGTGATTTCATATGCATTTCAGTCTTCATATGTAAGAATAATGACTTTTTAAAAGTGTGTACTGTATATTGTCGATTACTATCATGATTATGTGGTCCTACATGATTAAGTGGTCAATTATACAAATGTAAATACATAACGGTACTGCTAATTTGTGTTTGTGGTTTCATGTGTAAAAGATAAATATACCTTTTATAGCAAATGTTAAAAGTAAAGTCGTGGTTATATTGGTGTTGTTAAAGTGCTCATTAGAGTCTTTACTCACTGAAGATTCACTTTGAGTGGGATAAAGAAAGTCTTCATCAGTTTCTCTAATTATGAAATAAATTAACAATAATTTGTCATACAGTATTTACTGCAGTTATTAAGATGAATCCAAAAGTAAATGAAATGATAATTTCATTGTGTTCCTGAACTAAAATACAATGATATTTAAAAAAAGCTTGTATGTAATTTATTTTATGTTTATTTTATTCTTGTGTTTTGTGTTATGGAAGTCTGTTTCCACATCAAATTAAAAATAAAAAAATCTCAAAATTGTGATTTTATATCCTACAGTTGAGACAAGCTTTGCTATTGTCAACTAAAACTATTAAAAATCATTTTTGGTTATTGAAATAAAGGCAAATTAAAATAAAATATAAATATTTGATTTAAAAAAAATAATGAAAATGAGAATTTTTGTATTGTCAACTAAATGAACGTGTTAAATATGAAATAAAAATAAAGCTAAATAGAAGTTTCAAAATAAATAACAATCAAAATTATTAAAACAAACTAATTTTAAAATAAAAACTGAAAATATAAAAATAAAAAAGCTAATTCAAAATATCAATACATTTTATAATAGTATATAAATACTACTAAAATAACAGAGATATATATTTTTTTTAATTTCTTTTATTTTTCTTTGTATGTTGAGGTGAAAACAAGCTTCCATAATGAGAACAATTTATTACTGGGTAAAAAAAAGGAAAATAGTAAATTACTCTGCTTAACATTCTTATTGAAGTTCTCATCTTAACAACCACTCCCACTGTGCATTAAGATGATAGGCTGAAATACAAACTGCTAGGTCAGGGGTACAAAATAAACTGGTTTCCTTTCTTAATGCTTTGCAATAGCCAGATTTTCCCCATCTTACGCAATTCTGATGGAACGAGCTGCTACACATTGTCTCACCTGAGCTTCACAATCAAACTTTTAGAGTTGCGCCACAGGCTGATTACAACATGACGAAACAACTGTGCTTCAGTTTGTGAATCCTGGGAAACAAGCTTTTCCTGTTGACACTTGGGCAAAAACGTTCTCAATGACCACCTGCAGGTCCTTTTGAGAGTGTCACGTATTCAAGTATAAACAGGATGGTTTATTCTTCCGGTGTGGGCACTGATTCCATAAAGATAAACCACATCGGGATCATGTCACTTCACTGCCGTAAACAAATGTACACATCGACTATCATAGCGGCTTTTGTTTTAGTGGCTCGTAGCACCCAGTCTGCATCCGAAATTGCATAGTGCCATTTCTGATATTTGAATGCATCATCTCAAAAAATTGTGTGCATTTTTGATCTTAAAGAAAAAGTTCACCCAAAAATTAAAAATCTATCATCAACTAACTTTTTTTTTTCTTTTTTTCCCCCACCCGAACAGTGAAAGTCAGTGGGGTCCAAATAACACTATGGAGTCTAGTTTGGTCAGTCCATTTGAGTCAGATCTTCTGCAGAACATTTCATTCAGAGTTTGCTCTTTTATGCTATTTACAATGAAAATGCAGTTACATGGGTTATTTTAAAATAGATTTTTAGCATGTTTTGAACTTTTGCTTGCTTTTTGAAAACTGCACCATGCGCTAGACTATGTCCCATATTTGAATAATGATCCCAGTATATCCCTTACATATTTTTATATTTTATATGTAAATAATAATACCAATAATGATATTAATAATAATAATAATAATAATAATAATAATTATTATTATTATTTACATAATTTACACTCAAATATGTGGAAAAGTTATTCAAATCTTTAAAATGGTGTATATAAAATACTGTTAAAATGTTTGAGTTGATACATTTTTAAAAATGTTTTTAAAAGAAGTCTTTTATTCTCACCAATTTATTGAATTTTTTTCACCAATTTATTCTCACTGCTAATAATAATAATAATTATTATTATTATTTACTTAATTTACACTCAAATATTTGGAAAAGTTATTCAAATCTTTAAAATGGTGTATATAAAATACTGTTAAAATGTTTGAGTTGATACATTTTTAAAAATGTTTTTAAAAGAAGTCTTTTATTCTCACCAATTTATTGCATTTTTTTCACCAATTTATTCTCACTGCTAATAATAATAATAATTATTATTATTATGTACATAATTTACACTCAAATATTTGGAAAAGTTATTCAAATCTTTAAAATGGTGTATATAAAATACTGTTAAAATGTTTGAGTTGATACATTTTTAAAAATGTTTTTAAAAGAAGTCTTTTATTCTCACCAATTTATTGCATTTTTTTCACCAATTTATTCTCACTGCTAATAATAATAATAATTATTATTATTATTTACTTAATTTACACTCAAATATTTGGAAAAGTTATTCAAATCTTTAAAATGGTGTATATAAAATACTGTTAAAATGTTTGAGTTGATACATTTTTAAAAATGTTTTTAAAAGAAGTCTTTTATTCTCACCAATTTATTGCATTTTTTTCACCAATTTATTCTCACTGCTAATAATAATAATAATTATTATTATTATGTACATAATTTACACTCAAATATTTGGAAAAGTTATTCAAATCTTTAAAATGGTGTATATAAAATACTGTTAAAATGTTTGAGTTGATACATTTTTAAAAATGTTTTTAAAATAAGTCTTTTATTCTCACCAATTTATTGCATTTATTTCACCAATTTATTCTCACTGCATTTATTTAATAAAAAATACTTAATACACAAATACACAAAATATTGTTAAATATTATTATAATTTAAAATAACTGTTTTCTATTTAAATGTATTTTAAGAAGTAATTTATTCCTGTGATGCAAAGCTGAATTTTCAGCATCATTACTCCAGTCTTCAGTGTCACATGATCCTTCAGAAATCATTCTAATATGATGATTTGCTGCTCAAGAAACATTTCTTATTATTATCACTGTTGAAATCAGTTATGCTGCTTAATTTTTTTGTGGAAACCTTAATACAATTTTTTTCAGGGTTCTTTAATGAATAGAATTTTAAAAAGAACAAGCAAATAAAAGTATAAAATATTTACTGTATCTTATTTTGATGAATTTAATTCTTGTTGAATAAAAATATTGTTCTTGACAACATTCTGTATTCTTTCTTTTTCTAACTTTTTTGTTTCTCGATTGTAAACTCTATCCCCTAAAGGTCACAAATTTTGCGAAAATCCCTTTACGCTTTTTAACTGCACTATTTAAATAAAAACAAATTGAAGGGAGTGAACGTGGTTTAAATTTACATCCCACCAGCTGATATTCACACAGTGTAACAGTATCAGACTTCATGTCAAATAATAAGTTGTTGTTGCATTGGTTTTTGCATGCGTGCTGACAACATAACCTAAACTGCAAGTGGTGGCTGAAGGTGAGTTGGATCTCCTTGGGAGAGTGTTTATGATTAGCGTGAGCTCTCCGACTGATTGAATAATTAGGGGCTATTGAAGAAACGAAAGAAAGAGAAATAGAGGACAAGAGGCAGCCCCTTCTTGCCAAGTCAGTCCACACAGTGCATCCAAACTGACAAGCAAGACAACATGGGTCTGTGGGAAACCTGCGCTGTCCTTTTCCTTATGGTAAGTGCACGATTGTGTGGCTTTATAGTATTCTAATGATGCAGGGGAATTATTTGATCACTTTGACAGGTCTTAAAATCTGATGGTGTTTTGTTGTTTAAGATACTATGTTTTATAGCGGTAAAAATGATTGGTGTAATCAGCCAAGAAACTGTCAGTGAATGGACTGGATCAGACAGCGTCATGCTTGGCTTTTGTGGCTTTGTCAGAAACAACTGTGGCCAGAATTAGGCGGTGAAGTACAGACCTGAGAATTCATCAAGAACTGAAATGAAGGATGTATGAGTTATATATGATTTTGCACATCATGGTGTTATAGTTTTTTGAACATATACCATGGTGATACCTCAGAGCTATTGGAAACCACAACACATTCCTTGTGTGTTTGTGCACATTTGGTGAATAAAACTCATTCTGATTCTCTAATATTGAGGTACCTTGGAGTACTATGTAAATATTCTGATTAGGTACATATTAGCAACTGTCTAAAGAAATTATTTTATTTTATTTCATATGGGTTAAAAAGGTATATAACATGCTATGAAATGTGTGACAGTTTTTTTTTTTTTAAATTAAATATGAGTTACAAGATTTAACATGCTCTGAACTGTCATACAAATATAATTTATTTAATTTTATTAAATATGGGTTAAAAGATTTAACATCCTCTGAAATGTGTCATAGAAATGTGTTTTATTTTATTAAATATGGGTTAAAAACATTCTCTAAAATGCATCATAGATACAATTTTATTGTTTTATTTTATTTTAATAAATATAGGTTAAAATATTTAACATGCTCTGAAATATATCATAGATACAAGTTTAACAGGATTTTATTTTATTTTATTTTATTTTATTTTATTTTATTTTATTTTATTTTATTTTATTTTATTTTATTTCCCAGCATATATGTGGTAATTATTAATATTTTAAAGCAATTAAATAACTGGTAACACTTTTTTTTAGCAATGCATGAAATAACAATAAGCAATACTTTTTTTTTTTTTTTTACAGAATTTTGTAAATACAAATACAACAGTTCATTGTTAGTTAGCTCAGCTCCATTAAACAATATTAACAAATCTAACCTTTGATTTTAATAATGTATTAGTAAATGTTGAAATTAATATCAACTAAGATTAATAAATGCTATAAAAGTTAGTTAACCTATTGTTAGTTCTCATTTTTTACCTATAATGTTAACAAATGGAACCTTATTTTAAAGTGTTACCCTAACTATTTTTTTTATTATTATTATTATTTTAATTTTATTATTTTGGTTAAAATAGATATAATATGCTCTGAAATATACATTGAAATTATTTGGCATGCTAACATAGCCGACTTCTAAATGTTGTGTATCGAATTTAACAATATTACATTCAATATTGATACTGCTTGATTTCAGATTGAGGACTAAACAATAAAATCCCACTCAAATGCAGTTGAGCAAGACATTATTCATATGAGTTAGCATATGTTATAGTGGATAAAAACACCAGTGATTATGACATATTTTCAGAATCTGGCCGTTGAAGGATGGCATGACTTGGACAACACTGAATATGACTGCTGGCCTATAGTTGAACCAAATGATTACAACATGATTAGCTGTGGCGGTAAGTGCTTCTTTTAAGATGAGTCTAATTAGCTACACTCAATTGCTTTCATTGTTGTTGGTAATTCCTTAAAGAGACAGTTCACCCACCAAAAATTAAATTTCTCTCATCATCCTAACTTCAATCTAAACCAGTATAACTTGTGTGTTATTCAAAAATATGGTTCAGTTCATGAACAGATCATTCTTTTGATTCAAATCTTTTCAACAAATCAGTGATCCAGTTCACAAAAACCAGCCTGAATGATTCGTTCATGAACGTTTTGATGAACTGTCCATTTAAGAATTGGAGACAAGACCTTAAATGTATAAACCAACAACTTAAAGGAAGTTTCCTAATCATTAGGTCAACAAAATAAGTACCGTTAATTTGAAAGTTGATTAAATTCTGTGTGTATACCTTCTCTTCATACAAGAAGATAAACATTTGCTTTGTTACATCACTTTGATATTTCCATTCTAAGCTTCCTTAAACACTTCACACCCACATGTTTCCACAGGCTTAGAAATGGCTTGGGTTCAACGTCCACCAGAAAAGGTCACAGATGGGGAGGAGTTCAACGTTACCTATTCTGTCACTGCCACAGATTCCTTTTATGAATATGCGGTTAAAAACAAGATTTTCCAGTTTAGGTGAGCGCGACTCACAATGCCAGCCTTCTCAAATGTGCTTCATTATGTTGAGAAAGCCCATTTTACTCCATTGAAGTTTTTTTTTTTATTTTTTTTATCACATTGAACATTGAGGTCTTCTTGAATGTAATATTATGTTCACAATGAACGTAGGAATGTTGGCTCCATGTGACGGTGGTTACACTATACGCTTCACTTTCTCCCACAGTAATGCCTCAGAGGCCAAAAGATTCTGCCTCGAGCATGAATGCCCCTCGAACTGGAACAACGCCAATGAAGACAACTGCTGCGTGTATCATGCTAACATTCACTCCTGTCCTCTTGCGCTCATGGTCAGTGGTCTTGCAATCCTACAGCAAGCGCTCTTTGATTTAGTCACACTGGTGCTGAAGTCTTTGTAATAAAAAGTCGACTAAACATGGCGCATTTTGGCATGATATCAGAGGCCACAAATGATAGTATTGCAGTATGTAGGCCAATTACCATTGCCATAAATGCCCTGTGCCGGTTGCTTGTATGAGCGTTTTGAACCTACCTATGCTTTGGGGGCAAACTAATATTTGGATAGAGTTGGTTTGTATAACATACACAGCAAAATCCCCAGAGTTAAATCAACTCTGATCAGATTACATATGGTCTCTCTCTATATAGTGTTAAAGTAACACTGAAGCAGAGTTAAAGTTAATGAGATAATTAAGTGATTAAGTTATGATTGAGCATTAGTGATGAACACCTGCTGTTAACAAGCATAATCACTGAAGAGAAACACAATAACTACAAAGGACTTCCAGCCACAGCCTTAGATGAAATCAGCTGAAGATAAAAGACATTAAATCTCTCAAGATCTGATTAAACCACTTCACAAACAGCATATTATCTCATTAACTTTAACTCTGCTTCAGTGTTGTTTTAACTCAATATAGAGAGGGACCATTTGATTTAACTCTGGGGATTTTGCTGTGTTTAAACAACAGTAGAAGTCTATAGTAGGTCCATATATTTAGCCATGTAAACGTGTGTGTGTGTGTGTGAGAGAGAGAGAGAGAGAGAGAGAGAGAGAGAGAGAGAAAATGAAGTGCATGAAGGGGCGGGTACTCATCAATGGGAAGTGGGCCAAACTTGATGAGCACTTATTCAGGTTCTACTTAAACTGGTGCCATTAATTTTACACTGTGGTAAGCTGTTATTATAATTTGTGCATGGTGTTTGACAGTCAATATTGCTCCACATCCATTAAACCTTTAAACAGTCAGGGGATTGTATTTTGTCTCTTTAGAGAGGCGGAGGGATTTGTGGTCCCTGGATTCCAGACGATGGCGAAATTGTAACCCACACAGTATCTAAAGCTGGAAAGATGAGCCAACTGCTCTGGACGTCAAAGGTTACAAGCAAAGCTATATAAATATATGAGTTTTTTATTAATAGTTATTATTAAGAGTTTCATATTATTATATGTTATGGGGATTTTAATTATTTTACACAGGTGGTGCTGGTTCATTTAGGAGTTACATCAGTCATTGCTCATATCAAAGTGGGACAGATGCACGCAGCCCTAGAGTCCAAGGTGCTAGTAGTCAGCGCTCAAGGTTAATATAACTTGTTAAACGCTTTAGGCATTTATGGAAATTATGTCTTTAAACAACTGGTACATCAAGGATATAGAAGTTACGTGAACTGCATCTACTATATAAAGCAAAGTGTTTGATTAAGCAAGGTTAATTGTTGACATATTCTAATATGATCCAGGGAAACATTTGAAGGTAATATTTGTGTAGGGATGTTTATGTACACTTTCATTTGTGCATTTGTGTTAGTGTGTGGAGACGGCACCTGTGAGCTGGAGGAGAGCTGTCTGACGTGTCCCGCTGACTGTGGGGTTTGTCCTATGCCTACATCTATCAAAGTGGCCACTGGGCTTCCTGTTGCCTTGTTCTGCAGTGGCTTCTTCCTAACATTGGTGGTGAGAATCCTGGTTCAATGCTTGACAAATATTTGCTTATTTAAAAGACCCAGTCAATATAGCTTTTAGATGAAAATATGGGAAAGAAACTTACACTGAAGGAAGGAATAGATGAAATAGAGATTTAGGGTGGGCTCTTTGACTTGTCCAAGTAAGCAACTAACTAAAACCCCAGTAACATGCTTAAAACCATTCAGAATACATTAGCAATGCCCTAGCAACCACCAACAAGCAAATTTTCACAGGGAAGTACCACTCACATATTTATGAAGCCCCTAAAAGGACATGGTGATGGAACTATGAGATTGGAGAAAAAATATGTGTCAACGGTTTTGCGTTAACTTGCAAATTGTTGCATTCCACTAAGCAATTGTGCGTTATCTCACAAAAAGCAATGTGTTCCCTCAAAATACTTGCAATTGGCTCACAAAGCTCTCACAAAAAGTATTGCGTTTCCTTTCAAGTAACCTCGAGGTCCTGTAAAGTTACATCCTAGTGGGTATGGCTTATGAGGCAGTGGGTCAGGCTGGTGCATCACTGCATACGATGTTGGTGCAGGTGTACCAGGCTGACTTGCTGTAAGATCAGGACTGTAATAAGGCAGTAGACCCTGAGTCAGTGAGGGAACTCCACAGCCACAGATCTGGCTGTCCGTGCCACAAAGCAGATGGCCTGCTCCATTGGCTGTGCGATGCCTTCTATGGTTGCCATGGAGAGACATCTGTGGTTCAACCTCAAGGAAAAAGACAAAGGCTTCCTTCTGGATGCCCCAGTTTCACCCTTGGTCCTATTTGGTGTGATTTGGTGTCATTGATACAGTACGTTTCAGGTGGCCAAGAAGCAATCGGTGGCATTCTGGCAGTTCGTCCCTTGCCTGGGCCAGGGGCCGGTGGAGTCTACGAGCCATCCCCAGCCAGGACCTAGCTCCTTCATGACAAGAAGGGAGGAGAAAAGGGCCAGTGTGGGTGTCTGGATCTGACATGGACAGATCTGAGCAACTGTCATCGGCTAAGAAAAAGAAGTCCTGATGGTCATGGCCACAGGATGTTCAGGGCATGCCCCCTCGGGGAAGAGATTGTGGCACCACTA
This sequence comes from Megalobrama amblycephala, assembly GCF_018812025.1. Lineage (NCBI taxonomy): Eukaryota > Metazoa > Chordata > Actinopteri > Cypriniformes > Xenocyprididae > Megalobrama > Megalobrama amblycephala. The sequence continues at coordinate 20,745,054 of NC_063045.1, read as the reverse complement.
TGTCACGCCTTGTCTCTTCCTCTAACCCCTCTATGGACTGCTCCACTTACCCCACCACCTCTAGTGTTTCCAGGGCTAGATGCCATGGTACAGATGTGGCTGAAGCTACATCTGTACACTTTCCCCCCAATCACTCTGCTCCCAGGGGTTCTAGCCTGAGTCTCTTGTATCCAGTCAGGGGCTTGAGGATTTTTGTTGACTGGTTAGGCTTGTGGTGTAAATCTGATCAATTACGTATGTAAATGAGTATGGCTTCTTCTAAGGCCCTAGCTAAAGGTGCACCATTGTAAGATGTTTGTGCTGCAGCAGGCTGGTCTTCTCTGCACACATTAGTAAAGTTTTACCGTTTGCATACGGATTTAGCCCCAGGATCTTATGTCCTTATGGGGGGTGGTTGGGGGGTGTCTACCTCATTGAAAAGGTATCCTGAAAAAAGTGCCCCTTCAGTATTTTAAGATTACCTTTGGGACGTGCAGTGGACTTTGTCCTTGGGTAACAGAGCCCGTTCTGCCGAAAAGGAGAGTGCGTCTCTTGGGAATTTATTTGCTGTTATGTTAGGCATGTTAAGGTAGGCTGGCCCTTTTCACACACATTCATGGATATTATTATTGAATTGGATTGACCCTAGGCTCGAGTCCTTTGGGTTTATCCCTTCCATGCATTTCAGGTGTTTATTTATGGTCATGGTGATGCAATGACGCTATGTCACCTAACCACGCTGCTGGCCAGGAGAATTGGTGTGTTTCCACACATGCTTCAGACACCGGCTCCTGCTGGAGCGTTCCCATAGTGTCACCGTCATGAGGCATGCATTATTCTGCCTATGTTGTACAATTTGTTACAAATTATATGTATTGTTTTGTCGCATTATGGATTTTTTAAAATATTTTTTTTCCCCTAGTGGCTGCAGTACCAAAAACAGAAAATGTTTTGGGATGAGAGCTGGATTGTCAACTACAATAATATCATATTTGGTAAGAATTTTTAGACTCATCCACTGCCTCTAAATATGTTACTGCCAAATATAAAACATTTTTTCAACATGTTTTCACTGAACATCCTGTTTTGCTCAAATGCATAACATTTTACCTAAATAAAATTGAAACTTATTTTGGTCTTACAGGTAAAGTGTCCTACACAGGTTTTTGTAGCACCACAAGTCTTCAGACAGGAAAGAGGAACTCAAGTGTGAGTAGAGTTACAGATGTGACGGTCTGCACTGCAGTGAACACCATCTTCAAACCACGCTTCATTCAGGCTGGCATCTAGTGAGTGCTTGCCAGTGATACTCTGCCTCTTGGGTATCTCTACTAACAAATTTCCTAAAACTAATGTTTTTTTGTTTGCTTGTTTGTTTTGTTGTATTGTCTTTGTTTTCTTGTTTGTTGTCTTTTTCTTTTTTTTTTGCAGTGATGGAAGGACTGTAGCTGTAAAACACATCCAAAAGAAACACTTCACCCTGACTAAAACAATCAGAAAAGAAGTCAAAGAGGTCAGGTGAGTAGCTGTAGCCACAAATAACATTAACCATACCAATGCATTAAATACATTTGTTAGATTTTATCTAACAACTAAATTAAAATAATATTTATTTTTAACTTTATTTATAAAATGTATTTATTTATTTATTTTTTACCAGGGAGCTTGATCACCCAAACATCTCCAAGTTCATTGGAGGCTGCACTGAAGTTCCTTTCGTGAGCATTATCACAGAGTACTGTCCAAAGGGAAGCCTGGCAGATGTGCTGCTGAATGAGGACATCCCCATCAACTGGGGTTTTCGGTAAATATGTCTTGTGGCGTTGTGGGAAAGATCTTTGGAAGCTCCATGATGGAACTTCAAGGCATAAAATGGAAATAAAATGAAAACTTTTGTCTACAGATTGTCTTTTGCTACCGATATTGCCCGAGGGATGGCGTACCTGCACCAGCACAAAATGTTCCACGGCCGCCTTCATTCACGTAACTGTGTGATTGACGACCGATGGGTCTGCAAAATATCAGGTGCATAATTCTAGATTTTCTATAGGTGCACTTCTTACACTTATTATAACATGTAAAAAATTTATGCAATTATGAATTAAGACATTTAATGATACAGATTACGGGCTGATGGCCTACAGAAAGGAGGACTTTGAGGACATGAGCACCATTTTCCAATGTCAAAACATCTATCACATTTACTGCGCCCCTGAAGTTCTTTTGAGAATCAGCACTAGCTTCACAGCCGCAGCTGATGTGTACAGGTAGAAGAAATTTATTTTTAACCATCCTTTTAAATTGTTTTCATATTTAATGATTTATCGAACAAATACATATTTGGAATATTTTCAAAGTGTGTTTAAAAATCTGCAATATTTAAAAAAGTATGAAAATATTTAATTGTGAGAAACAAATAAATAAATAATAAATAAGTAAAAATTGTAAATAAAAAAGCTATTAATAAATAGCTGTGATGGGGACTATAAAATGCACTGCATAACAGTTATGACCCTGTTTTTTTCTTTGTGCACATGCAAATGCTATATGTTTTAAAGATGCATCCCATAGCCACAATTTGTTCTCAAATAAAACAAAGTTTCTCAGAAGCATGAAATAAACATTTGTCTTTCCTTCCCGTATCTCAAGCTACTCTATTATCTTGGTGGAAATCGCCACTCGCAGTGACCTAATTTCAGTAAGTAGACAAGGATCAGGAAGATTTGGGAGTTTTAGACTTTTTTTGCGTGTGAAAAAGGTGATGATAAGAAGTGCAATTATTGTCACATGAGCAGGAACAGGCAGATTCAGTGAAGCTTGATGTCATGTGGCGCCCATCACTTCCCAAACTGGAGGCTGGGAAATCAGACAATGACTGCCCAGATCCAGATGATTACTGTGAGGTTTGTATTGATGTAATCGATGCATTGCACTTGAATGCTATTTACTTAAGCACACTTCCTTTTTTAGCATGTTTTGTTGAAAACCAGTTACTTCATTGATTTGCTATTGATGAGATATGAGATAACTGTGGATAAATGAAAAGCACTCAGTGTTCTTAGTCAAATTTCACTCAGCTGATAAAGAGATGCTGGTCCCACAATGTCACCATGAGGCCGACGTTTGAGCAGGTGAAAAAGACGCTTGATAAAATGAACCCGCACAAGGTCAGCCCCGTGGATATGATGATGAACCTGGTATGTATCTTGTCCAGTCAAGTCTTTTAAGCTTTATTCCTGTTTTGGTAATTTTTTATTTTATTTGTTCAATTTGTTGTTATTAAAATTGAAAGCACAATAAGAACACAGTATATATATATATATATATATATATATATATATATATATATATATATATATATATATATATATACTAATGAACTAACAATAAGCAATACAATTGTTACAGAATTAATTAATCTTTGTTCATGTTAGTTAATACAAATCCAGTTGTTCATTGTTTGTTCATGTTAGTTCACTGTGCATTAACTAATGTTGACAAATACATGTGATTTTAATAATGTATTAGTAAATGTTGAAATTAACATTACCTAAAATTAATAAATGCTGTAGCAGTATTATTAAAGGGTTAGTTCACCCAAAAAATGAAAATTCTGTCATTAATGACTCACCCTCATGTCGTTCCAAACCTGTAAGACCTTCATTCTTCTTTGACGAACGCATGCGTCGTGCTGCTCAAGTGTACAACGTCGTGCCGGCGTTTGGACGTAAACACTGTGCTTACTGCGTCAACTGCGTAAGAGAATGACAGGGAAGAGAAGAGATTATTCAACAAAGTCATTATTTTTTGCGCACATAATGTATTCTTGTCGCTTCATAACATTAAGGTTGAACCACTGTAGTCACGTGGACTATTTTAACAATATCTTTACTACCTTTCTGGGCCTTGACAGTGGTGGTCTATTGTGGAGTCAGACAGCTCTTGGATTTCATCAAAAATACCTTAATTTGTGTTCTGAAGATGAATGAAGGTCTTACAGGTTTGGAACAACATGAGGGGGAGTACTTAGTGACAGAAATTATTTTAATTTTTGGGTAAACTTACACTTTAATTCTTAGTTTTCTATCTAAAGTGTTAATGAAACCTTATTGTAAAGTGTTAATGAAAGTGTTAATGAAACCTTATTTTAAAGTATATATATATATATATATATATATATATATATATATATATATAGTTTTATTAACTTTTGAATTTGCTTTTATTTTTTATATTTTTGCTTTTCAGTTTAATGTGTTTTTTTTTAATATGTGTTTTAGATGGAAAAGTACAGTAAACATTTGGAAACCATTGTAGCCGAAAGAACACAGGATCTTCTTCAGGAGAAGCAGAAGACTGACCGTTTACTCTACAGTATGGAAGTGTATATGAAATTATAGTATGGGAAAAGTGTCTATGACTGATAAAAGTTAATTATTCATGATCATTTTTCTGACAAAAAAAAAAAAAAAAAACTTTCAAAGAATGAACACATGAACTGTTGGTTAACATAACCAGTTGGTTCCACCTACTGGACATTTACGTACTTACGTGCAGTGACTGTTTTCAGTTTCAGATTTTTTGGTGCATTTATTATTTATTAATAAATATTATTTATTTATATAAATATTTGTTTTATTATTATATTACTATAATGTTTGTGTCAGGCATGTTACCAAAACCAGTAGCCGATGATCTTCGTCAGGGACACACAGCAGAGGCCCAGAGTTACTCCAACGCCACTGTATATTTCAGGCAAGAATGAAAACTATTAATGACCGAAACAATAAGTATTTGCTTTTAAAGAAAAGTGACATTTATATACTACTGTTCAAAAGCTGAGTTTGGTAAGATTTTTTAATGTCTTCTATGCTCATCAAAGCTGCATTTACAGTAAAAACACTAATATTAAGAAATAAAATAACTTTTCTATTTTAACGTTTTTTGTTGTTGTTTTTTTTTAGTTTTTTTTACATGTTGTCAGGACACCATTTATTTGGAATAGCCATTTTTTGTAATTTTTTGCATACTCTTTCCTGTTACTTTTGAAAAATGTAATGCATCCTGTTGAATAAAAGTATTAAATTCTTTAAAACGAAAAACGTACTGATCCCAAACCTTAAACTGATTAGCATATTAAACATTATTATATCATATATTAATGAATATAAATTATTTTGTGTTTCTTTTGGCCAGTGACATAGTGGGCTTCACCCAACTCTCGGGCTCCAGCACTCCTCATCAGGTTGTGGATTTCCTCAACAAGCTTTACACCACATTTGATGACATCATCGACAACTATGATGTGTACAAAGTGGAAACTATAGGAGATGCTTGTGAGTGCGGTTACAGAGATCATGCTTCCTTTGTTTGTCACACTTTTGCATCAATTTGCACAAAAATCAATGACCCTTTGTGGACCCCCCCAGATATGGTAGTCTCAGGAGTACCGAAAGAGAACGGGATCAATCACGCTGGTGAAATCGCCAGCATGGCGCTGGACTTGGTGAGCGTCTGTCATGCATTTAAAATCCCACACAAGCCCACCACACAGCTGAAGATACGGGCTGGCATTCACTCAGGTCAGCATGGCTTCCGTTAATCATCTGTAATTGAACTTAAAGGGTTAGTTCACCCAAAAATGAAAATTCTGTCATTTATTATTTACCTTCATGCCGTTCCACACCCGTAAGACCTTCGTTAATCTTCAGAACACAAATTAAGATATTTTAGTTGAAATCCGATAGCTCTGTGAGGCCTTCATAGGGATACTTTGGTAAAGTTGGTTTTATATTCGCACATTTGGACTTCTGATAAATTCAGACTTTCCAATAAATGTGCAATAAATTAATGTTTGCGAATTTTAAGCAGCGACATGATATTGACAACCAACGATTGTCAACTTACAACATTTTTCACAGTCGATCAAAATAGGCAAGTATTGTTTTAATGGCATATTTACTTGTGAATGTCCACTGAATGTCCAATGTAGTGTGATTAACAAGGCTATTGAATACGGATGTCCTAATGTGCGAATATAAAACCAACCAAGTCATAGGGAGCAATGGACACTTCCTCTCTCAAGATCCATTAATGTACTAAAAACATATTTAAATCGGTTCATGTGAGTACAGTGGTTCAATATTAATATTATAAAGCAACGAGAATATTTTTGGAGCGAAAAAAAAAAAAAACGAAATAACGACTTATTTAGTGATGGCCGATTTCAAAACACTGCTTCAGGAAGCATCGGAGCACAGATGAATCAGTGTGTCGAATCTGCTGTTCGAATCGCCAAAGTCACGTGATTTCAGCCGTTGGCAGTTTGACATGCGATCTGAATCATGATTCGATACTCTGATTCATTTATGCTCCGAATCTTCCTGAAGCAGTGTTTTGAAATCGGCCATCACTAAATAAGTCGTTATTTTGTTTTTTTTGGCGCTCCAAAAATATTCTCGTCGCTTTATAATATTAGTATTGAACCGCTGTACTCACATGAACCGATTTAAATGTTTTTTAGTACCTTTATGGATCTTGAGAGAGGAAATGTCATTGCTCCCTATGAAGGCCTCACGGAGCTATCGGATTTCAACTAAAATATCTTAATTTGTGCTCTGAAGATTAATGAAGGTCTTACGGGTGTGGAACGGCATGAGGGTAAGTAATAAATGACAGAATTTTCATTTTTGGGTGAACTAACCCTTTAACGTCAAGCAGGCTACCATTTTAAACAATTATTATAAACTCTGTCCTTTAGATGAGACAGCATTTTATTTACAGTATTTCATATGTTCTTAGGCCCCGTTGTAGCTGGGGTGGTTGGCACCAAAATGCCACGATACTGCTTATTTGGTGACACTGTAAACACTGCGTCCCGCATGGAGTCCACCAGTGAAGGTATTTGGGCAAAAGCAGCTGTTTACACAGCGTCAATTAGTAACTGATCCTGTCTGACACTTCCGGGCTAATGGAATCTTGTAAATATTTGTCTTTGTGTACTGTTTTATTGGATATAAAGAGATAAAAGTGAATCTTGGCTCAAATATTTTCCTTTCCTAAACTTCTGTGGAAATCATTAAAGCTAAAGCTAACTACTGTGATATTATTATCAAATGTCTCTTGAGTGTCATGGATCATTATAAAACTTTTTGAAAACCATTTTTTGGGCTTGTCATTTCCATCTCACATGCCTTTATGTTTCTTAGTGTTGTTTCATGATGCTTACAGCTTTAAAGATCCAGTGCAGTGGCTCTACAGCAGACCTTCTACACACACTTGGTGGATACATGTTGATATGTCGTGGGTCTCTCAGTGTGAAGGTAAGATGGTCAGATCATTGTTCACAAAGTACTTGTTTGTGTATGCAAAGAAGCCACCCACAGAGCTATTATTTTGTCGTAAATTTAGAGTGGCAAAATATTTCATTCACTCACCCTGGTTGCCTTGGTTAACTCAAAGATTCTTGCAAACTTTGCATACTATAAGCCCCTAAAGGGATATGGCGTTGAAAAAATAAGATGGGAGGGAAAATTATATTATATTATATTTCAGTGCATTTTTTTTGTAAAATAATTGCGTTCTCTTAATAAACTTTAAATTTGTTCGCAAAAAAATTTCATTCTCTCGCAAAACTTCTGCGTTTCCTTTAGAAACTTTGCATTCACTCATAAAACTGTTCTATGTTTTGGCGAACTGGTAGCTAATCGAATGAATTTGTGCGATCTGCTCAGTATGTTTAGGGGTGGGGTTAGCTGTGGACCTTCATACTTTTTTCTAATCACATTTTTGTACGATTCATATTGTACAGTACAAATTAATATGAAACCTTGCAAAAGTTTTGTAAAACCGCGGAAGGTTCTCATGGAACGCAACACTTTTGCAAAAGAACACGATACTTTCTTACTAAAATGCAAAAGTTTTGTGAGAGAACAAAAGTTTTGTAATAGAACGCAAACATTTTGAAAAATAAACAGGTTTGTTGGTGGAACACAATACTTTTGTGAGAGAACACAAAAGTTTTGCAAGAAAACACAAATATTTTGTAAAATGACGCAAAAGTTTCTTGGTGGAACACAATACTTTTGTGAGAGAACGCAAACGTTTTGCAAATGAATGCAAAGTTTCTTGGGGAAACGCAATACTTTTGCGAGATATTGTAAATGTTTTGTGAGCGAATGTCAAATTTCTCAGGGGAATGCAATACATTTGCGAGAGAATGCAAAAGATTTGTGAGGGATAACTCACAAAATATTTCTCTGTGGAAACACAAAAACATTTAAATATTTTTTTTATCCTGTCTCCATGTCCCTTTAGGTGCTTTGTAGCATTCCAGCTTGGTGAGATGATTAATGTGCTGATACAAGAAACTGTATTATTGGATGAAAATAGGGAAAATAATAGCTTAGACAATAACATAGACAATGTCTTTCAAAAATAAGTCTTTCAGCTACAGTTATTAAAAGGATAGTTCACCCAAAAATGAAAATTATCCCATGATCTATTCACCTTCAAACCATCCTAGGTGTATATGACTATCTTTTTCAGATGAACACAATCGGAGTTATATCAAAATATATCCTGGCTCTTCCAAGCATGATAATGGTAGTGAAGGGGCATGAGATTTTGAAGCCCAAAAAGTGCATCCATCCATCGTTAAAATAATCCATACAGCTCCAGGGGGTTAATAAAGGCCTTCTGAAGCGAAGGGATGAGTTTTCGTAAGAAAAATATCTATATTCAAAACTTTATAAAGTAACCATCGATTTACGTCAAAAGAGTAGCCTCTGACGCAACGTAGGATGTAGGTGTATCGTAAGCTTAGACGCCTCTCGCATTTCAAACAAATGCTGTGCAACAAACTCAAGCTCCTCTTCTTTTATATCGAAATCCTCTGATATTTCTCCTTAAAAATTCTTGTTTTAGACTTTATAACTCATGACTGGTGTATCCTCTGCGCTTCTGCATTTGTCAGTACGTCATGCATCAGGTCAGAGGTTATTCTTTTGCCATAAATCCATGTCCATCTGCCAGAAGCTAGTTTTTATAGTTTATAAAGTTTTAAATATGGATATTTTTACAAAAACCCATCGCTTTGCTTCAGAAGGCCTTTATTAAAGGATTAGTTCACTTCTGAATGAAAATTTCCTGATAATTTACTCATCCCCATATCATCCAAGATGTTCATGTCTTTCTTTCTTCAGTCGAAAACAAATTAAGGTTTTTGATGAAAACATTCCAGGATTTTTCTCCATATAGTGGACTTCAATGGTTTGTTGGTCATTTGTGTTTATAAAGCATATACATTTGTTTTTTTCGTTTTTTTTTTAAATGACCAATCGTTTCACTAGATAAGACCCTTATTCCTCGTCTGGTATCGTTTAAAGTCCTACAATGAAACTGTAATTTTTACCATCAACCGTTTGGGCTCCATTGAAGTCCACTATAAGGAGAATAATCCTGGAATGTTTTCATCAAAAACCTTAATTTCTTTTCGACTGACGAAAGAAAGACATGAACATATTGGATGACATGGGGGTGAGTAAATTATCAGGAAATTTTTATTTGAAAGTGGACTAATCCTTTAACCCCCTGGAGTTGTATAGATTACTTTTATGATGGATGAATGTGCTTTTTTGGGCTTCAAAATCTCACGCCCCCTTCACTACTCTTATAAAGCTTGGAAGAGTCGGGATATTTTTAATATAACTCCAACTGTGTTTGTCTGAAAGAAGATGGTTTGAGGGTGAGTAAATCATGGGATCAATTTTATTTATTTATTTATTTTTGGGTGGGGAGAGACTATCTCTTTAAGTATTTTGTCAAAATGATTTGTGTGCTCATTATTTTTTTATATTTATATTATTATATATAATTGCTAATATTGTTTATTAATTTTATGACTAATAATTAATAAATTATTTTAAAATCCTTGTTATAATAATTGATTTTTATTAAAATAATATTTATATTATTTATAATAGTATTGACAAACTTATATGGAATATTATAGAGCCTTCTACCAAATCAATCTTCTATTGATCTTCATTTCCTGAGATGATGTTATGTGGTCCCCAGAGGCTGAACTCAAGACCTCAGCTCAGCTGTGCCTCTCAATTAGGGCTCGACCTCAGCTGGCTTTTGTGTTTTCACTTAAGTGATGTCTGTTCATTATGCACAAGCAAATACACACCTCTGTTCTGTCGCTCTCTCTCCCCTCTTTCTTTCTTTTGTATGATGCCGTCCTTCAGGCCATTGTGTTTAAGATACACTGGAGGAGATTTACTGATTGTTTCTCTTTGTCAAACAGGGCAAAGGCGAAATGACTACTTGGTGGCTGGAGGCCAAAAGAGACCCTTTGTCCCAGGAAGACGAACCTTTGGGTCTTCCTATTCCTGTTAGCAATTAACTTATGTGCTACAGTCATGATAGAAACTTTAACAAATAAATGTTTAGCAGATATGCAAACTTACTTTATTTAAGTGTATATGTATGTGCTAAGATATTCAGAAATGTTGCTGCTGTCATTGTGTATGATATAGTAAAACGTAAGTGTAAAATGTTTTGAAAAAATCCTCTCAAATGAAGAGCAAATGTGTTTGTAGGGACAACATTTCATTATAATATATTTGTGGTTATTTTATCTTCATCATCAGTGCATAATTTGTATTTGAAAATAGATATGCTGAAATAAAATGTGCTTCTTGTCTGATGTAAATGTGCTTATATTTGGTATTGCAATGATAAACTACATTTTGGTAGATTGTTACAATAACTAGCTTATTTTAGTTTTTAGCACCTGCATTGACTGCGGCAAAGTCTATTGGTCGATATTCCGCTGGGGTGCATGAGTTACAGCCAATGACACGCCCTCGTATTCGTTGCATGGCAACGTATTTGCTTGTGACTGTTTTCGTTCAAGGTTGAGCTGTGGAGAACGCGCCTGCATCAATGTACCTCCGTTCCACATTTAGACGCTTTAATACACAGACTTCCCGGGAAAATGTTTCTGTCTGAGCGAATGTCGGGAATTGAAGCTGGCAAGCCTCACGAGTGCTCTTGAATGCCAAAAGATAGGCGGTAAGTGAACCTTTGATGGTTTACAACAGATAGTTCTCGTTTGTTTACCACGACATCTGTATGTATTCCTAAATAGTAAAGATGTCGCTTTTATGTCGTATTATCATCATGTAATTTTGTGTTAATTCAGCGTCCTAATGCAGAAACCTTCTCTTCACCTTAACCTACTTTAGATCTGATCATTTAGGTGTGTAGCCTACTATCCAGTAATACTCATGGATTTCTGTGTTCAGTGTTTTGGTGGATTAACTATATATATTTTTTTTTAACATCTCACTACTAGTGCTTTAGAATAAATGTATAGATATTTTACATAGTTTTATAGCAATTTTGGGTTATCCATGCATGGAAGAGAAAAATGTTGTCTTTGAAAATAATGGAAATTGCTGTAGTGATTGTAGTGAATCAGTATATAATTGGATACTGGTTATTAGGTTTAAAATGAGGACTTGAAAAGGTGATGATGTTGAATCTTGTAGATAGAAAGTAATTGTTTGGTAATTTAAAGGAATAATTTACTTAAATATGACAGTTTTATTATTTTAACTCAAATTGTTGTACACTTTCAAATGGATAATTTTGAAGAATCTTCACCCCACTCTTTTTCACAACAGTTAGTGACCATGTCTTTAAACTTTAAAAAAAAAAAAAAAAAAAAAAAAAACCATAACAGCTCAATATATTTTGTGCAATATATTTTGAGAGTATCATATGTGTCTGCAAGGAAAAGAACAAAATTTAAAGAGATAGTTCACCAAAAATTGAAAATTCTGTCATTTTCTCACAGAATGTGAAATGTTGATAACCAGACAGTTTGCGGTAGCCATCGACTTATAGAGTATTTTTCCCCCCTACTAAGTCAATGGCTACCGTCAACTGTCTGGTTACCAACATTCTTCAAAATATCTTCTTTTGTGTTCAACAAAAGAAACTTATACAGGTTTGGAAAAGCATGAGGGTGAGTGACAAAATTTGATGATAAAATTTCATTTTTGGGTGAACTATCCCTTCAATATTAGCTTTAATATGATGCTTTTCAGTGGATCACCTCACATTGTATGTCACCATCATTGGTTCTCACATTCTTTGTCACTAAATGTTATGACTTTAAACCTGACATTTGACCATACCATAAATTATTTTACTTGAGAAATTTGGTGGATTTTAATTCTTGACCAAAATTTTGGTCTGTTCTGTAGAAAAATCTATTGCTGAGCTTCATAATTCAGACTTTGAATATGGTTAATATACTTAAATATACTTTGAATATGAATAAGTCGTAGACTACATCTAGTGTTTTCATTTTTTTTTAAGCTTGACAAATGTGGTAACAGAACAGAAGTAACGATTCTGAACTGTAAAAAGCCTTCACATGCTTGTAGAAATCTTAAAAATGCTGCTTATGGAAGGTGCATTGCAAGGCATGTCCAAATCCAGTGTTAACTTCACTTCCTGTCTCCTGAGATACCTTCATCTGATCATGCCCTTGATATCCCACAATCCTTTGCATTCCTTTCTGTGATTGTTGAGCTAAAAATAAAAATGGAATCTGAAAGTTGTGGTTGGTGGTCAGTTTGTAAATGTACTTTTTGACCAACGTTTTCAACTTTTCATGTCATTTCTAGCGAGAAATACTAATGATACTATTGTAGTTAAAGGATTAGTTCACTTTTAAATTTAAATTTCCTTATATTTACTCACCCCCCATGTCATCCAAGATGTTCATGTCTTTCTTTCTTCAGTCAAAAAGAAATTAAGGTTTCTGATGAAAACATTCCAGGTTTTTTCTCCATATAGTGGACTTCAATGGAGCCCAAACGGTTGAAGGTCAAAATTACAGTTTCAGTGCAGCTTCAAAACGTTCTACACAATCCCAGACGAGGAATAAGGGTCTTATCTAAACCTTTACTCATTTTCTAAAAAAAATTTAAAATTATATAAGTTTTAACAATAAATGCTCATCTTCAACTAGCTCTCTTCTTCTCTATTAGAATTCCAGCAGTGTAGACACTGCTAAGTGTATTACTGCCCTCCACAGGTTAAAGTTTGAACTAATTGTTATATACTTGCACTAGCATATTGTTTATGACAATTTAGTTCAAACTTTGACCTGAGGAGGGCAGTAATACACTTAGCAGTGTCTATTGCTGGAATTCAAATAGAGAAGAAGAAGAAGAGAGCTAGTTCAAGATGAGCATTTATGGTTAAAACGTATAAAATGTTTAATTTAAAAAAAAAAAAATAATTTTTTTTTTGAAAATTAATGATGGTTTCTCTAGATAAGACCCTTATTTCTCATCTGGGATCATTGTTTTCATCAAAAACCTTAATTTCTTTTCGACTGAAGAAAGAAAGACATGAACATCTTGGATGACATGGGGGTGAGTAAATTATCAGGAAATTTTCATTTGAAAGTGAACTAATCCTTTAATAAATATTTCCTTCATTTTCACCAAAGCTCTTTCTATTTTGCTGTAGATCATTAAACCGTTACTCTGCCTCAGAAGTCTTGTGAGGAACCTTTGTGTGCAAAATAAAAGTCATTGAGGCAACAAGTCAGCTTCCTACGATTTCAGAAGCAGCCAACGTGTAAACTGCAGATTTAAGGTGTGTTCGACCGCTGTGCAGAACGATCGGTGTATGACCTCAAAGTATCTCAAGAGCTATTCGAAAGCATACAGAACTTTATTTACGGTAATTATGACATGGCCTGAACGCAGCGCAGCATACGGGTTTGGAATGACGAAGGCAGGTAAATAATGACAATGGGCGAATTTTTTCTTTTAAAACAAGTGCATTTGGCATATTAAATCTTTAGAACATAGGTATATAAGTATCAGAGATTTCACATTGGTGCTCCAGATAACCAAAGCCTCATGGGAAAAGGAAAAGATTAGGTGACTCAAAATACTGTGGAAAGTTATTTTAAGGATAGGTTCCCCTCCTAACCTCATTTAGAGCAGTGTTCACATTCACTTGTAACCGTAATAGCATGCACAAGTAATCATGAGAGAAATGCACTTTTTTGTTCTTTTCCAGAACATATAAGCATTATTGACTAGAATGTCTCCTTCAAGACTCTACACGGCATCTGTGATGCCTCCTCTGCCTTTAAGTTCTTTCAATGTCTCAAGCAACTTCTGCACGGAAGAGAATATTTCTGAGTGCATGCTGTACATCAATCAGGTAGGTCCTCTTATATTTGTCTCCAGCTTGTCTTGTGGGTTCGAAGAAGAAGAATCTAGACAAGAATAAACTCGAATCTCATATTATAAATGGACTCGCTGGCAATAGCATGAGTACCTCTGCCAAACTTTACATTCACAGGAGTTGTCGTCCCTGTGCTTTCCGCCAATTTTCCGTAACTCAGATGGCATTCGTGATCTGGACGCTGTGGTTGCCCTAAACAACATATATGACTTGCTTCAGCTACACCGTCGAGCTGTTGGAATGATGGAGGAGCTGGAGGTGGAGCAGCTCAAGTCTAGCAGTGACCTCCACTACCAGCATCTCACCAACTCCAGGCTAAAGGTTTGGCTTTTTCATTACAAAAATATATATATATATATATATATATTTTTTTTTATGGAAGTTTGTTTCCACCACAAAATAAAAAATGTAAAAGATAATTTAGCTCACAATTCTCACTTTTTTCTCATAATTGCAAGTTACAAACAAGGAAATAAACTAAAGAAATTTTCCTTGCAATTGCTCATTTAGATCTTGCAATTTGGAATTTTTTCTCGCAATTCTCACTTTTTTTCTAGCAATTGTGAGTTATAAAGTCAGAATTGCGGGATATAAACTTGCAATTAGGACTTTTTTCTCACAATTGCGAGTTTATATCTTGCAATTCGGACTTCTTTTCTTAGAATTGCAAGATATAAACTCACAATTGCAAGTTAAAAGTCCAATTCTGAGGAAAAAAATATATATCTTACAATTTCGACTTTAAAACTCAGAATTGCAATATCATGCCATTCTGAGAAAAAAGTCAGAATTGTGAGATAAAAACTTTTTTATTCAGTGGAAATAAGCTTCCATAGTTTTTTTCAGTTAAACAAACAAACAAAAAAACTTTTTACTGTTTTGTAGGACCAGCTTGAACTTTCGAAAAAGGAAAACATGCGTTTGCATGAGAGAGAGCGCCAGCTGGAAACAAATGTAAAGACATTGCAAAACTGCTTAAAAGATGCAAAAGAAGAGGTATGAAAAATGAATGAGAAAGCTACGAAGTTGGACCTCATGTACTGGTTGTTTTTTGTTCTACAGTGGTGGTGATCCTCAGTCTTTTGTCAAATTAAATATGGCCTATACTTTAATAGGTGCAAAGGCTGCAGGGTATCATTGCAAGTCGTGCCACACAATACAACCATGACATTAAAAGAAGAGAAAGGGAGCACAACAGAGTAAAGGAGCGCCTCAATCAACTACTCATCGCCAAAAAGGAAAATAAACAAGGTAAAATGTATTACTTATATATTAACCAATAATATAAAACACTTTATATTTTTAATAATACATACAATATGTAATTGCGGCAAGCAGGGTGGGGCCAAGAGCCGTGGGAATGGCGTGATTGATAATGAGCGTCACCTGCATGCCACACCGGCTTTGAGTCTCGTAGAGGAGCTCGGAAGGATAAAAAGAGGAGTGATGACAGTGAAGGACAAGAGAGGACCAGGCCTTGACTCTTAATGTTGTGTTTTATTATGTATTTATGCGGCAGTAGTCCATGAGGGGCTGCCGCTTTTGTTTTGATGTTTATGTTATGACGAAAGTTACTTTGGAATGTTAAAAAACACACAACATAAATAGTTCAGGACTGGTCCTCTCTTGTCCTTCACTGTCAGATATACTTGCAGATCTCCTCCATGGATCTCAAGACCACTCATTAGCACTCCGGCCACTCTCTGTTCCCATGGCTTTCGGCCTTGCCCTGCTTGCCACAGTGATACTATACCATTCAAATGTTTGAAGTCGGTGTGTTTTTAATTGTTTTTGAAAGAAATCTTTATGCTCACCAAGGCTGCTTTTATTCGATCAAAAATACAGTGAAAACAGTAATATTGTAAAATATTATCACAATTTAAAATAAAAGTTTTAATCATTTTAATGCAAACCTTACTGAATAAAAGTTAATTTCTTTAAAAAAAACAAACAAACAAAAAACCCCCAAAAAACTTACTGACCCCAAACTTGTGAAAAACTGGTAATGTGTTTTCAAGTAAAATGCATTACATTTAATTGTTGGTTTAAAAAAAACAAACAAAAAACACTTTTATTTAGAAAAAATATGTAAATGCTATGTTTATGCTGAGATACACTAATATGTTCACTCATGACTTAATAGTAAGTTGTTTCAGAATTTTACTTATTAATTACCTTAAAAGTACAGTTCACCCAAACATGATAATAATGTGATTACTTAGTCTTTTGAATACTGAAAAATAAATTTTAAATTGTACTCTGCCAGGAATGGAAGTTTTGAATTATGTTGGAAGGCCAGATGGGAGGAGATGTCTTTGGAAAACTGGAAAAACTGAATCCAGGTAAAAAACAATCATTTGTTTTTTTTGTTGCAGTTTTAATTGTTGTCCATCAGTATAATATGTGACCCTGGACCACAAAACCAGTCATAAGGGTCAATTTTTAATTCATTTTTAATTTTAAATAGAGATGTAATAGAGAAATAGAGATGTATCATCTGAAAGCTGAATAAATAAGCTTTCCATTGACATATGGTTTGTTAGGATAGGCCCATATTTAACTGAGATACAACTATTTGAATATCTGGAATCTGAGGGTGCAAAAAAAAATTTAAATACTGAGAAAATCACCTCTAAAGTTGTCCAAACCCACATGGAAAGAACCTATATGTGGATATATGCGCATATATGAAACCTATATGCAGTGTATATGTACATATATGCTGCATATATGCACATATATGATAATATATATGCTGCATATATGCGCATATATACTGCATATATGCTATATATATGCTGCATATATGCGCATATATACTGCATATATGTGTATATATGCCACATATAGGCAAAATTGAGGTGCATATATGTGCATATACAGGAAATATAGGTCTCCTGTATTGCTTCTTCATATCCATATATATGCCCTATACATACAAGATATGTCTTCTATATAGCTAATGGCAGGATCTGGTCATTTTGTAGCTCATATCTCATTTTTGACTGTCATACATGATGCCTAGCTCATATTTTCTATTATCAAGGCAAAAACTAAGAATTAACGAAAAAAATTATGCAAGAACTTATGTATGTGCGAATGTAGCAGTTATGTATTTAGACAATTATTTTGTGATTCCACTTGCCATGACCATATTTGGGGTTTCCTGCCGCCATGCTGACTTGGGGTGTTGACGCACTTTGCTGCTTCCCAGTCTGCATGAGACATCACAGCGGTAGGTCGCACAAAGTTTTTGCGGTGATTCAATTAAGGCCATGTTTCATGTAACAGCTGAATTCACATGATATATTTGTATGATTGTAATCCAAAACCCCTCTGTGATGTACATTCAGATGTTTCGTTGATTATTTTTCTTTACTTAAGTTACTTTTAATATCTCTCTTTCTCAGCGTTGTGCGTTGCTGCCGCATGCTGTTTGTATGCTGCACAAGTCCTCATATATTGCCATTTGTGTTATACAGAATAAAGTGAGGACCTGATGGCAAGATTTTTCGCAGTCTGTCTTTGATTACGACACAATGCAGAAAACACACCGCTACACGAACACGTGAAATTGGTCCCACATGGAAAAAACCTATATAAACATATATGTTTCAATATAGGTTTGATATAGGTTTTTAATATATGTGACATATATAAAATTGGCCGTTTTCCTATATTATGTGTACATATATGTACATATATGTGTATATATATATGTGTACATATATGTGTGCATATATGTGTACATATATGTGTGCATATATGTGTACATATATGTGTGCATATATGTACATATATGTACATATAATATAGGAAAACGGCCAATTTTATATATGTCACATATATGTAAAACCTATATCAAAACCTATATTGAAACATATATGTTTATATAGGTTTTTTCCATGTGGGAATGAAGTCCCTAGCAACACATATCCACTTATATTTACTTATTTATTACTATTACTATTTACAGTAGGAAATTTACAAAATATCTTCATGGAATATGATCTTTACTTAATATCCTAATGATTTTTGGCATTAAAAAAATCTTTAATTTTGACCCATACGGTGTATTGTTGGCTATTGCTACAAATATACCCGTGCGACTTAAGACTGGTTTTGTGGTCCATATCACATATCATATAAAAGCTTTAGACATTCTTTTTGTTTTGTTTTTTAAGACATGAGGGAGAGATGTACAAAACTCTTCTCAGTGAATTTGATAACCGTCAGAGGGAGCTAATGATGGAAAACATAGAGCTGAAGAAAGTGCTTCAACAAATGAAACGAGAGATGGTGGGGGTTTTAAATTCAAAGAAGACATGCCAGAAGGAAGAGAAACAAAGCAATAATATGGATCAGGTTAGATTGTCATGTCCATAACCATTTTACACTAAACACTTTTCTGTTTTTTCTGTTTTCTGTATTGGTGTTATTTTTATTTTTAAGATATGGCACTGATGAAGAGTTGTGCACTTTATAGCACCTTTTTGCATCTTTTTGTGGCCTCTGTTGAAGTATAATAAACAAACAGTTGGAGAGCCTTTGCTTTATTCGTTGTTTGCAGATCCTTTTTCCTACTTTGATTTTTTCTGTTGAATTTACGCACCCAGTAAGTTTTGTGACGTTGGGCTGTGCATATACATTTCTTTCACCATATTTTAAGGTATTGAAATTTTTAAAAACAACAAAAAAGTATGACTTGATCATATTTCAATTGACTCTGCAGACAAATTCAGATGATGAGGAACCTTTGAAAGGACCTCCTGAGATGTCCTGTGATCATGCTCGGGAGAAACTCACCAACAGCATTCGACAACAGTGGAGGAAACTCAAACATCATGTTGAGAGACTGGACAGTCAAGGTAGAGGATGCTTCTCACAGACTTTTAGTACTAAGGATGTGTTCACACTTGGTAAGTTTGGTTAGATTATAGTAAGCTCTGTTGTGATTGATTTAGTGTGGTTTATTAAAATATGCATGAACGATGCCATCCAAACCCTGGTGCGCACAAAACAAGTAGACTGAGACACCTGAAAAGCTGAGTCAGGGTTCACTTCTAAATGAACTCTGGTGCGGTTCGGCTGAAATATGAACGCAACATGGACCAAAGATATCTAAATTAAAGGTGCCCTAGAATTGAAAATTGAATTTACCTCGGCATAGTTAAATAGAGTTCAGTACATGGAAATGACATACAGTGAGTCTCAAACACCATTGTTTCATTTTTCTTATGTAAATTTGGTTTGTGCAAAAGACCTCTGAAGAACAGGCGAATCTCAACAACCGACTATGACGCAACAGTCGGGATCATTAATATATACGCCCCTAATATTTGCATATGCCAGCCCATGTTCAAGGCATTAGACAAGCCAGTATTAACGTCTGGAGCTGCACAGCCGAATCATCAGACTTTATGCAGGTAAGCAAGCAAGAACAACAGCGAAAAATGGCAGATGGAGCAATAATAACTGACATGATCCATGATAACATGATATTTTTAGTGATATTTGTAAATTGTCTTTCTAAATGTTTCGTTAGCATGTTACTAATGTACTGTTAAATGTGGTTAAAGTTACCATCGTTTATTACTGTATTCACGGAGACCAAAGCCATGTCGTTATTTTCATTATTAAACACTTGCAGTCTGTATAATTCATAAACACAACTTCATTCTTTATAAATCTCTCCAACAGTGTGTAATGTTAGCTTTAGCCCCGTTAGCCACACATAGGCTACTATCAAACTCATTCAGAATCAAATGTAAACATCCAAATAAATACCATACTTGCATGATCTGATGCTGCATGTCGAACACTTTGTAAAGATCCATTTTGAGGGTTGTATTAGCTGTGTGAACTTTGTTTATGCAACATATTATAGAGTCGCGAGCTGGGGGGTGGGGAGCGCGAGCAATTAAAGGGGACGCGCGCTAAATCGCTGAATCTTGTGACAAAGGGTTCTGTGGCACCTTTACCCAAAAATAGCACATGATAAAAAGGACAGAATGCTCAAGCTATCTGGTTTATCTCATCAAAGGAGCTATGTTGCATGTTACAGTTCGGTACAGGCGTCAAAAACTGTCTCCTTGCAGCAGATCTTCATTTGTGTGTAGCGGAGGAATTTCTGGCACTGTTTTGACACTTGTACACATTTTATAAGCTCTTCACGAGTTCTCAGCTGGTAACAGTACCATCATATGTAGGCACATACAAAGAGCACATTAGTCCAGCACACTGCATTGTTGTGGATAAAGTCTTGCAAGTCCTGCATTGTTCGGTAGAGTCTGTCACAAAATATCCGTCATAAAACTTGTTTTTGGATTTGTCTCATATTTGGTGTCAAAAATTATAGTATGAATGAACACTAAGTTTGTAAACAATGTCACGTAACGTCACATTTACCTCAGAAAAACATTCAGTGACCATAAACTTGTTAGTCAGCTGGAAAAATTAACCCTAGAAAGCAACATTCTGATAAATATAGCTATGCACCATTACATATTCATTATAATTTTTAATGTTCTTCAATAATTAATGCATATTTGAATAAATCAGTTACGACAGCCGCAATTTAAATGTTTATATTTAAAAACTAAATGGAGTAGAAATATGATTATGTAATTCTAAAGTTTCTTTATAATTAAAACATCATTGAGTGTAATTTGTAATGTGTTTGTATATAAATAAGTTAATTTAACCTTCAATATTATTATAGTAGTACCAGCTGACTCTCATGTGTAGTTTACAGCATTAGTTGAGAGATTTTTTTTCCTATAGAAAATTTGTATAGTAATCAAATCGAATTGTGAAAATTGTGTCAATACCCAGCCCTAATCATTATAGTTATCATCCTTGGTGAACTTGCCTCAAATGTTTTGGTCTGGACCAAAAGAACCAAGAGAACTGAACTGCTAGTGCAAAACACACCCTAAATCTTACATTTATGTTCATCACTGGCTTTTCTGGTTTCTTTATATTGTGGCTTTATCACCCAATGCACAATAGTTATACACACAAAGCTATTGTAAAATAAATATACAGATGCTGGTATTTTATTTTGTGTTGCAACATCAATGGTACAAGCTGGAGACAGTGAAGAGATGATCGCCAGACAACTCCATGAAGAGGAGATAGAGAGGCTCAAACAAGAAATTCAGCAGTGCAAAGAGTTTATTCAGACTCAACAACAACTTCTGCAAGTAAGTAGAGGCACAGTTTCTTTCAGTCTTTTGATGCTTAAAAGTCACTGATGCTTACAATTACAAGTAAACAAGAAGAACTGCTTTTCTAGACCTTTTTGTTTTTCAACAGCAACAGCTCAACACACCCTGTGATGAGGAGACTGCAGCTGTTCTGAATGATTCCTACATGCTGGAAGAGAAGGAACGCTTGAAAGAAGAGTGGAGAGTGTTTGAAGAACAGAGGAAAAACTTTGAAATGGAAAGGAGAAATTTCACAGAGGCTGCCATCAGACTGGGCCATGAGGTTTTGACTTGTGATCGTTTTTTTTATAGACTTCTGAATTTAGTTCTTAATTCATCTTGATTTAACCATATTGTTCTGTTATTTATTTCAGAGGAAGTCTTTTGAGGATGACCGTGCAACATGGCTCAAACATCAGTTTCTGAACACAACATTTGCAGAGCACATGAAACCACAAAGTCGTACGACTGAAGAATTTTCAAAGCGTGAGTTATACTTCATACTAATTTAATTTATTTTTAAAATAATACTTAAAATTTATTTTCTGATTTTGCAGATTCCGGTCATGAGGAGAAGCTCTTTTCAATTTCTGGTAAAGTCAGTAAATCTCATCTTTAGTCTGTTCACCTATGGAACTGCTTGCAGATGAACCTACATTTTCATATCCAGCACCAGAGGACAGATACTCAGAGCCAATATGAATATGAGTTTGAATGTGAATAAAGTCTGCCAGAATTTAAAGATTTTACAGCATACGACATTGAATATTAAACAGAATTGTGTCAAATTGGGATAAGATTGTCAGAGAGCTGAATCTTCAAGCCTCTGAATTTTTACATTTTGAAAAATAAGCAATGTTTTAAATATGACCTTATTGACTGTTTGAAACATTTTGCATTTTCATTTAGAAATTCCATATAGATTTGTGTTTTGCTATTAATTAACTCTAGTTAACTGTATTATAGCTTTTTATGGTTTCCTTCTTGGTAGTTAGATATTCTTATGCATCAGTGTTGTTACACTTTTTTATTATTTATTTTTAATGTATTTTTTGTTACTGAATATGAAGTGTATTCCCTTCAATCTAAGTGTAAGCAAGATGTATTTGACTAATTTAGATCAATTACTTTATATGGCCATTGTGTTTATTGTGCATTTGCATTTGAACCTAGGTTTTTTTATCTTTTAGAATTTTTGTAGTTAATCGGTGTACTACCTTTATTGTTTACATCACCTCATGATATTTACAAAACCACAAAGTTCTGATTTTTTGTTGCATATGGAAAGTGCTTAAGATTAGTTCACTTTCAAATGAAAATTACCCCAAGCTTTACTCACTTTCAAGCCACCCTAGGTGTATATGACTTTCTTCTTTCTGATAAACACTGTCAGAGATATTTTAATAAATATCCTGATGCATCCGAGCTTTATAATGGCAGTGAACGGGACCCGCGGGTTATGAAGTAAAATATTTAGCTTCTGCCAGACCGCCGTTCGTATTCAGCTTACGAAGAAAGTGTAAAACACTTGCAGTTCAAAAAGCTTACACTACGTCCTACGCCTTCCCTATTCAACTTACGGAAAAAGTGTAACTGATGCGACACCATACTCGTGAGTCCCGTTTATTGCCATGTTAAAGCTCGGATGCCTCAGGATTTTTATTAAAATATCTCCAAGAGTGTTTATCAGAAAGAAGAACTCATATACACTTAGGATGGCTTGAGTAAAGATTGGGCTAATTTTTTATTTAAAGGGAACTAATCCTTTAATATATCATATAGTACTAACATATAGGGACTCATCCTAAAATTAATGTATTTTACATATAAAACATAGAATACTAAAGAATAAGCTTTGTTTATCTAAAATGGTATCTAAAAAGTTTAACTGGAATAATACTCTAGAGTTTAGACAGTGTTTCATAATGCTTTATTCAATATTTATTCAAATAAAGAAAGTACATTATGTAAAAAAGTGGAATAATTACAATTTCATATAAAAGTGAGGTCAATAGCACCTCCTGTTGTCACAGAAGTAAATGCATCGCAAAACGCAAAAAGACCTGGCAATCCTGCTGTATTTGTTCACATGACAACTACTGAGATAGTGGTGCGAGGGAGATTTTTGGACATTGAGGTGTTCATTCAAATCAAAATTCCCCAAAATAATAACCTCCCGTGTTAAGGTAAATCTATGTTATGAATTTTTGCTCTCTAAAATGCATTAGTGTCTACGATTTACAGTTTTTTTTAAATGCTTAAAAAAACCCACTCACTGAAACCATTCAATCATGTACCTAATTTTAAAACCAAGTATGCAAAACTGCAAGCACATTGGGCAAATTCCAAACAGAGGGGACCATCCCTATGCCCTGCTCCCTTTGAAGGGCAGAGCCCTTGAAGGGGACTTTGGAGGGAGCAGGGCACTTGCGTGCCATTATGTAGCTCTTTGGAATGCACTTGGCGAAGGGAGCAATGAAAAACAACGTAATTTCTTCATTATCTTCACCTGGAATGTTCCCATGACAACACAGCACAGTGTTCATCAGCTGATTAGCTGAAATTTCTTATTATTGCTGTTAAGATAGCTGTTGCAAATAAAGATATGTTTATAGATATTTTAAAATATGTTATGTGTTTGAGTGTATTGTTCTCAACTTTAAAACTTGCCGTCTTATCTTAGGACACTGTAGGAAAACACATTTCTAACCTGAAACTTATTTAAACATAACATGACAAAAATGTGTGAAATATTTCAAGAAAAAAAAAAACTTGAATGTCTATGTAAGTTAACTCAAACTCTCCAGCCATCTACCTTTTAAAATGAATGAATCATGAGGATTTGCTGGGTCACATGACCATAAATAATAAAATTATTTCCTCAAAGCGACCATCGCATGTACCCTTCACCAACGGCCTTGTGGAAGGGCCCTTCGTGGAGGGATTCACGGTGCGTTCCAAACGGGATATACTGCCCTCCGAAGGGCACTTCGGAGTGAAAACAATAATGGCCGCCATATTGAAGGGTCGTTCCAAACCGAAGTGCTCAAAACTGGCCACTTCAAAGTGCCCTTCAGAATGAAGGATTTCGAAAGGTACAACTGATGCACACTTTAGGCCCCCATGATCCTTTGCACAGGGAAGTTGTTTGGCATCACATAATGGGTATAGGAGGCTCGAAGTTCGATTTTAAGTTACCTATAAATGTATGTATAGTATTTTTCTACTGTAATATTTATAATACTGTAATATTTAGAGTTAGATTTGGTACATTATTATGGTCAATAATGTAATGTCTTTACAGCTACCTTATTAGTCCATTCAAATGTTTCAAATACATAGACACAATATACATTATATTTAAAGTAAAAGACTTCTTGAAGTGCCCTTCAGGTTTCAAAAATGCTGTTTGGAATTTGCCCATTATCTGCAACTGTAAAACAAACTCACAGTTTATCAAAATGCTAAATACATTTCTCTACATTTGACACAACAATCAAAATTAACAGCTCTTGTGAAACACTTGCATTTAAATGCCAAACTCATTTACTGATTTCTTACACCCAATGATCATGTGTGAAAACATTGGTAACACTTTACAATATGATTTCAGTAGTTAACATTAGTTAACTACTATAGTTAACATGAACTAAGAATGAACTTGAACTGAATATATTAACCCTTTAAGACCTGAAGGCTTTTTTAGAGTTTTTTTTTTCTGAGCAATACACACAAAAGTAAAGACTCATAACTCCAAAACAATAGCAAGGAGAGTCAAAAGGTAGGTATCACTTTTAAATTTTTAATTGTTAAATTTTAAGAAAATATAAATTACATTACATTTGGACATTTTTTCCTGAGAAACAGCTGATAAAAGACAAAAAATATATACATTTTTTTTAAAATAATTTTTCTTTTTTTATTATTTGACATGAAATAACTCAGGAACGCAATAAGATCGGATAAAAATTATTTTTGGTGATGCTCTCCTACATGTGAGCTGCATCTGGTTCAAATTTCGTGGTGATAGCAAAAAAAATTTAGTTTAGTAAAGTTTAGTTTAATAAAATATTATTCATTTTTTCCGCAGCCAGGTGGCGCCAACGGGTGGTAAACGCCGGTTTAGAGGCACTTCTCACCAGTCGTTAGGAGTTTTTCAAAATGGTTAGATGCATTAAAAAGATGAGATTCTAAGCTTAAAAATATCTATTTTGTGTTATTCCACGTTGGAAAACGAACATGGATGGGTCCGGGAACATTGGATACACACTGCATCCCGGAGAGATGAGAGACATGTTTTTAGCCAAGTATGTTAAATCATTCCGTGAGTAAAATCTTGTGATCAACGCATTATATTATATGTAATAGTAATCTGCTTTAAATATTGATGTGCCATTTTCTGTGATCTGTGCATTTTTCATTTAGTTATGAGCACGTGAAATATACATATTTGTATTTAGTTAGCGGCTGTGCTATTTACTTGGGTAAAGTTGGTTTTATATTCGCACATTCGGACATCCGTATTCAATAGCCTTGTTAATCATACTTCATTGGACATTCAGTGGACATTCACAAGTAAATATGCCATTAAAACAATAGAGAATACGAACCGACGTCACGCCTCGTTGCGTGCCGGGGCGGCGCCGCCATTTTGACAGGATCGCCCTCTATTACTTGTACTAAAATTAATACGGATTCTTGCTTACCTTTTGTTTTGTTTCTGCCATTAAGTGGAACGTTAACAATTTTAATGGTATTGTTTGCAGGGAATAGAAGCTATTTTATCGCATTGCATGATCATTTTATTTATTTATTTATTTTTTTCACTGAAGTTTTGTAGAATTTCGTTTACAGTGTTGATCTGTTTACCGTGTCGCACGCTGGACGATCACTGCTGCTTCAGCCATCGTATGAATATCCAAATACACTGCGTTCCAAATTATTATGCAATTGACATATCAGTAAGATTTCAGTACAATAAACATTCAGATTTTAGTTTTTCTAAGAAAATGTTTGTTTGTTTATTTATCCATGTCTTTTTAGACAACTGGTATCAGTCTCAGACAAAATAATTTGCCAGATCTATGGAAACCCTACTTAGAGGTTGTTCCACATTATTAAGCAAGTCACAGTTCTCATGCAATATGGGGAGGAAGAAAGATCTTTCTGAAGATGAAAAGCATGAAATGGTGCAATGTTGTGCAAAAGGCATGAAAACAACTGATACTATGTGAAACTGAATGGAGATTATCAAATTATCATAAGATTTGTGAGTGATTTAGAGCACAGCAGAACTCGGTCAGATAAAGGCTTATTGAGGAAAGTACCTGTCAAAAAAATGTATTGTATTAAAAGGGCAGCTATAAAAAAAGCCAGTGTTGAGCAGCAAACAGGTATTTGAAGCTGCTGGTGTCTCTGGAGTCTTGAGAACCTCACCATGCAGGCTGGCAGTTGTGTGTAAAGATGCATTTTAGGCCCCGTCCATACGGAGACGCGTTTCAGTGAAACCGCACAAATTTTTTATCGGATAGGCGTTTCGTCCACACGGATCCGGCGTTTTCGAAAGGTGAAACCGGTATTTTTTGAAACCGGGTCCCAGAGTGGAAAAATTTGAAAACGCCGGCTTGCCGTTGTCGTGTGGACGGGGCAATCCGTATATTTTCTGAAACGATGATGTCATCACCCCACGTGTCGACCCCTAGTCAGACACGCTAACACCACAAAACAGCACCAACAACAGCAATAGCAGACTCTACATGCTTGCATTCATGCTGCAGAAGCTACTGAACCAAAATAAAGTGTTATTTCTAAGCTTTGCTAAAGTTTGTATTCAGCGCGCAAGGTTTATGCGCATGCTCCAAGTCTTCTTTGCTGCTTTAAGTGCATTTCTGCGGCAGAATTACAGCGCAACGTAATGGTCTAGCATGTATACTACATCGTTTTGAGTCGTTTCAGTGGTTTCGTGTGGACGCAGATATTTTTTGAGACGAGGAAAAAAAAATATCGGTTTAGGGTAAGCTCCGGCTTCGTGTGGACGTAGCCTTAGACACCACTAACCAAACCTAACAAAGAGAAACATTTACAGTGGGTTTAGAAATACATTTTCAAACAGTTTTATTGCTGTGGTGTTTTTGCAGCATGGGATAGTGCATAGTGCATTGTACAATAGTGCATTGTACTATGCACTATCCTCCTTTTTATACCATAGCTGAAAATGGCCAGTTATGAACTCCACATATCTTGCAAAAGTCATTTTAATACCCTCCATCTCACTTCCCAGTATTCCAGCCCAAATCATCACCCACCAGCTCTTTGCTGACGTCGCAGTCTTGTTGGAACATGGTGGCCATTCACCAACCATCCAGAAATCCATCCATTTAGACCATGCATTGTAGTACGGCATTAGTCAGTGAATAAAACTATTTAAAAATGAGTCTTCATGTATTTCTAAACCCACTGTAAATGTTTCTCTTTGTGAGGTTTGGTTTGGAGTGGCTGAAATGCATCTTTACGCACAACTGCCAGCCTGCATGGAGAGCTTCTTGAGACTCCAGAGACACCAGCAGCTTCAAATACCTGTTTGCTGCTCAACACTGGCTTTTTTATAGCTGCCTTTTTAATACAATTAATTTTTTTAACAGGAACTTTCCTAAATAAGCCTTTATCTGACCGAGTTCTGCTGTGCTCTAAATCACTCACAAATCTTATGAAAATTCGATAATCTCAATTCAGTTTCACACAATATTAGTTGTTTTCATGCCTTTTGCACAACATTGCACCATTTCATGCTATTCATCTTCAATAAGATCTTTCTTCCTCTCCATATTGCATGAGAACTGTGACTTGCTTAATAATGTGGAACAACCTCTAAGTAGGGTTTCCATAGATCTGGCAAATTATTTTGTCTGAGATTGATTCCAGTTATCTAAAAAGACATGGATAAATAAACGAACAAACATTTTCTTAGAAAAACTAAAATCTGAATGTTTATTGTACAGAAATCTTACTGATTTGTCTCTTGCATAATAATTTGGAACGCAGTGTAAATCTATGTGATCAACACACTGAGAAACGTCGATTCATTTATTTGTTGGAAACGTTTAAATGATGCTTAAACGAGCAGTCTCTGGTTTTGTATGCAAAAAGAATTTTTGTGCTAATTTGATCACTTAGATCAATAAATAACAATATTTTTTCACTTATTTTGTAAATATATACTGAATTTGCACATTCAGTCAAGTCACCTTTATTTCTATAGCGCTTTATACAATACAGATTGTTTCAAGGCAGCTTCACGATAACAAATTCAATTTCTTCTGTTAGCAGCTCTAACAAGCCTATAGTGTTTATACAGCTTAAGTAAATTCAGTGCTGATTCAGTTCAGGTCAGTAACTAAAGTTCATCAATTGTGCATACACACTGTACATACTGTGGATTTGTGCACATTTACGTGTGAGTGCTATGACAAACTCCTGTGCACTCCAATGCACACTGAACAAGAAAAAGCCACATGT
The DNA here is from genome assembly GCF_018812025.1 of Megalobrama amblycephala. Classification (NCBI taxonomy): domain Eukaryota; kingdom Metazoa; phylum Chordata; class Actinopteri; order Cypriniformes; family Xenocyprididae; genus Megalobrama; species Megalobrama amblycephala. Next base: position 20,716,063 of record NC_063045.1, on the reverse strand, counting down.
AACATTTTTCACATCTGTTTGAAGTGTATATGGCTAATCATTTGATGGTTTGTGTGTAGAGTTGCTATGCAAAAACACCATTTAATGTTTGCATTTGCAAAAGATGTACTGTATGATGTTTTGCATGTTGTGTGCATGTTTAGTGTAGTTTTCCTGTTCTTGCCATCTTTTGAAAAAATATTTGTTAATCGACTTCATTATGAGGTTATCTGCTTAAGTAAAAATATTATCTAATGACTTAAGCTGAATGTTTTGATGGAAACAAATAGCATTGCATGGTTTGAAGATCCGTAAGAATATATTTTTCAAATATTTCTAATTTATAGTAACCAGTGTCATGACGTTATACAGAAAACCATGCACGTTAATAATTTTTGTAGTCTCTTCCTAAAAGTGTTTTATGAATTTTTTTTGTGATATTATTTAACATAATGTGTTGAATGTTTTAATTATTTGAAGGATATTCAATAACGTAATTTAACAAAAACAATTCTATACTTTACAATGAAATTAAAGCAATTCATACATCAGTAACTTGCAGGGAGTTTATTAGTGTTACTTGCATTTCAACAGTGGTCATTTTCAATTAAACTGTCATAGAACAATCAAGTCCGCTTTCTGCATAATCAATTCCACATCGCTCACATTTTCTTAAGAAAATGTAAAATGTAATTCTTCCTTGATATGTTTTTGGATCCAGGAGAGAATGTCCTCATCAATATGAATGGTAAGAGTTCCATCTGGATTGATGGGAACAGCGACAGGGAGAGGAATAGCCATCCTTGACAGAGTCATCTAGAGCAGCAGAAACAAAAATAAAATAATTAGTTGTATTTTCTTATTATATCACCGTGTGAGTCATAATTTAAAGGAAAAATATTTCACCTCTGGAATCCTAGCAATGACATTCAAGGATCTCTGAGTTGGCAAGGCTGCAGTCAGTTCAATCTCTTTCTCACTGTTTGTTGCTCTTTCAAGTCTAAAGCCTGCCTGGAGAGCCGCCATAGGGATGTGCTTAGACAGCCTAGTTGTGAAGGAATGCACAAAGATTAAACAAGTGCCATTTTTTACACTATTCATTTGTCACTCAGTGTTTCTGAACATTACTTTTTGGCATAGGTGGTGACGATTAGTGGCAGCCTCTCCCATTCCAGCTCTAGACGTGCAGCAGGGAATTCGCCCAGGACACCGGCTTCAGCTTTAGCAGTGACTGCATACTGTTGGCATTCTGGACCCCAAGCAACCTTGGCCTGAAAAAGGACATTTGTGTTCAAAGGATGATATTGATGTCAATTATTTCACTTGAAAAATTTATTTTGATAATTGTTCTAAAAAATAATTTTAATATTTTTTTTTTTAAATCACACAAATCTTTTCGATCTTACAGTGACTTTGTGCTTGCTCAGCAGGGCACCATCAGCACAGATCTTCAGGTTGTCATTTTCAGCGATGGAGGAAATGACGAGCTGCACTCTTGCGGTTGGCTTGTCAAAGTAAGCTGCAAGTTGGTAGCCCAGCAGCTTGTGGTCAACTCTCACAGCACGGGCAATGACAGCAAAAACAGGTGGAAGAGCATTTCCGAGGAACTTAGCCTGAAAACATAAACCATATTCAATTCAAGCAAATTTTAGTTTAAAATGTCATCTTTGGGTTTTAAGTTATGAACAAACAAATGACACTAATTGATTCACCTGTTTCTGGATAGCCTCAAAGCTAGATGCAGCGCTTCCACTGCTTTTTGCCTTTGATGCGCCATGGGGTGCCAAGTACTGCAAGCAATTTAATATAGACATAATAAATATTTGATGATCTAAATCAGGAATTCTCAACTCTGACCTCTAAGGTAGAGTCCTTCCTGTAGAGATTAGCTCCAACCCTGATCAGTCTCATCTGTCTATAACTTTCTAGTAATTCTGAAGACCTTGATTAGCTTGTTCCATTGTGTTTGATTGGGGTTGGAGCTAAACTCTGCAGGAAAGTGGACCTTGAGGGCCAGATTTGAGAACAATATTAATAAAATTAGTTTTAGTAGTTACCCGATCTTTGTGGAACTTCTTGAAAGGCTCCATGATGGTGGCAGTCTGAAATATAAAATTACTCAATGTAAATAAATAAACATTTATGACTACCTAATTTTTTTAAAAAATGTTTTAATGAATGATTCAGTCATTTATCCATAAAAAATTTAATCAGAATTTTTTTAAAAGAAACTCTTGAATGAATGATTCAACTACAAATACATTTTTTAACAGTCACTTGTCGCCACCTACAGATGTATCAATGTAGTAATACAATCCTTATTTGAAGTATCAAGTTACTTTTAAAAGATAATTTGCTCTATTTTGATCGTTATCATAGATAATGTTTAATTCCGAACTCTAAACTTTTATCCCAGTAGCTCTGTGACGATTTAAATTTTTGTTACAGAAAAAAATGATACTATTGGTGAGTTCTACTACCACACCAACATGCTACATTCCATATTCTCACCTCAGACACACGAGAGCTGGACATGGAGGAGCTTGAACTGCTGATGATGCGGCTGCTGCTGCTGCTGCTGCTGCTTTCAGAAGAGACGGGCACATTTTTATCTTCAGTCTCCAGGATTTCCCTCAGTTTCAACAAGAAGGCCTTTCCTTCTGGAGTCTCCTCATCAATGAGGTTGATTCGCTTAAGGAGCCTCTCAGCAGCTCTCGGACCAACTTGGACTTCAAGCTCCAATCTTTCAACTGCAGGACCTTCAGCTAAAGCCAAAATGACAAACACTTAGCATTTAATCTAAAAATACTTTAGTTTAATTAATTTAATCTTCTCTTTAAGAATACCTCTTGACACTGCAGCACGAGCTGAGTGCTGTCCAATTATGTAGAAGAGAGGAGCATTTTTGATAAAAGCAGCGTTGTGAGAGTGCAATTCAATGCACCCCTTGATTTCAATGTATGGGACAGCAAGACAGAGAGTCTTGTGAAATGGAGCAGTAGCTCTCACAGGAGTCTCATCTGGTGTCTCGGAGGACTGGAAAGAAAATTAAGTATTATATTAAGACTTGTCATTTTAAAACTTGAAGAAAATTAATGCTTAGCATACTAACACATATCCATCATGTATGTTCAAATTTTACCAAATAATCAGCAGGAGTCTGGGCATTTTGCACAGCCAACTCCGGTACTAAGGGAACAATCCTCTCAGCGGTGGGATCTTCAATATTTCTGACCACAGCAAGAGTCTCAAAGCTGTAGGAACAAGCAAAAGGTGGGTCATATTTCACTTTCATAAACCCTTTGAACTGATTCAAAATGCTTGCTACACAGGACTGAGTAAGATTGCATTACCTCACAGCAGCAATGTGTTCAGGAAGCTCAACAGACAGAGCCTCCACCTTGTAGTTGCCCTTCAGAATGTCTGCTCTTGCAGCCACTTTTCCAGGGGCAATTGTACGGATCTTTCCTCTCGCCATAACAGCAGCTTGGATCAAGGCAGTATTCACTCCCATCACAGCAAAGGTCTGGAGAGCAACACTGAAATAAGAATAAGGGAGATTGTTTGTAAAACTGTTGTTGTGCATTTTACATCCCATCTTCATGATTGTAGCTGCAAAAGTGTACCTTGGTCTTGCTTCAGCTTGGAGTTGAACATCAGTCTTCTTCAGCTGCTCAAGAGTCATGGTCTCAATCTGCTCAGGGAGAGGAGGTGTAATGGTGGCCTTTACTAGAAGGGTGAACAGAACAACATCAAACTTAGAAGTGACACCCTCATATCCAAGGAACAGATAAAAAATTCTAAGAAAACAAAGGTACCATTGAGGCTTGCAGCAGCAACAGCAGCAGTGTACAAACTGAGCTCCATGGGCAGACCAAGTGCTGTTGGCAAGATACGACGCACTTCAGCTGCAAGCAGGGGTCTGGCGTACTGAAAGGCAATTCCTTCCTGCAAAGCTTTCAGGGCACCCTTCAACAGTTCACGTGGTTTGGGTCCAGTGGCAAGCTGAGAATAGTGTTTATGAGAATTTTAATTCTAATTGTGATAATTATTTGTGAGGCAGATCTCAAAAAAATATAGTAATGAGAGAGGAGATTTAAACAGTACCGGTATTGCTTCTTCAATGACGGTCTTGTCAATGTTTAAATAAGCCACTTCTTGTCCAAATAATTTGATGTAGGCTGAAGCCAGTGGCTGATTGGTTGGCAAGGCCTTCCAGTTTGCAAGCTTGAATAATTAAAACAGAGAAGTTATAGATATGTTTTAATATATATGTTATGCTTGTAATACATAAAAGTACAAAATTATACAATACACTGGACATGAAAACTTACTGCTCTCAGGGTACGCTTAACCTTTGTGATACGATCAACACTTTCATCTGCAGCAGGAGATTGCAGAAGAGCCTCCTGGATTCCTTCAGTTCTCAAACCAATCTGTTTGAAAGAATCAACTAATTGTAGACTGAAAACACTTTAAAACCATGAATCAGATTTTCTTCAAAAGGTCTTGGTTTGCCCACCTCAAGAACATCAGCAGCAGCTCCAGCCAGATAAGCACGTGCTTTAGCTACAACAGCTCTGGGCAGGATGGTGGCGGCATCATTGATCATGTAGGCACTACCAGCAGCTCCAATCATAAGAGGAGCTGCACAGGGACAGAGGTAAGAATACAATTAATGTGATTTATTATATGTGGGGATTATTTTTACATATCTTAAGAAACACACAAAAGACCTCTCTTATGAAATTGCAAAACTCACTATGGTAGAAGTCCAGCTGAAGGGCTCTGCTGAAACGGAAGCTAAGCCTGTCCAGCTTGCGGCTCATGAGCTTGATGGCAACATTAGCTGCACCAGCACTGAAATGGACAACCATGATTACCTCTGGCTTGTGCTTATTTGATGTAATAAAGTAAAATGAATTAGAAATTATTTGTTTTTCTTACACAGCTGCCATATCAGGAGCAGTGATTCTGGTCAAGGACTTGATGTGGGAATAAGCAAAGCTTGCAACATGCAAGTTAGTCTCAGTCTTCAAAGCACCAGCAAGACTTGAGACGAGGGCCACTGAGGGCTTTGTCTCAAACAACACAATACCAGCAACCATCCGCACTTCTGGGTGGAGAGCCCTGTCCAATACAAGTTGCAGGGCCACTGGCTGAACCTAAGGGAGGGAATAAGTTTAGTTTGTTATTGGAGGACAAAGTGCATAATATTTTAAAAGTTTTTTTTTCTTTCCTATGAAGTCTTACACTTACCAGTTTGGGTTCTTTCTTGGCAATGTTCCTCAGGGCCAAGATGGCATCAACCTGGACTCTAAGAGGCAGAGAAGTAGCTGCAGTTCTCAATCCAGGTAGGATCTTCATGATGGGTTTGAGACTAGCAGGGTGACCAGCATTGCCCAGAACTTTCAGAGCCAAAGTGATTTCAGGAATGTCATTCTTGGAAATGGCTTCAGCAGCAAGCTCATGGATGGGCTAATGAGTTTGAGGCACATACATTTAGATAAATATTAAAGATTAAACTCCTAACAGAAATTTTGAAGGGATCGAGGTGTTTACCCTGAGGAGCTCAGCAGGACAAGTGGGAACTGCAACGCAGTGTTTGGCAATCATGGAACCATATCCAAGCATGACGACTTCACGAAGAGCTGGGATTGTGGCGATTTTCTCGTGCAAAGCCAAACTCTGATCAGCAAAATACAGAAATGATTTATTTAATTTAGGTAAGATTTGAAGAACAGCATTTTGAGTATAGTAAGATGTACTCACAGCTGTCAACTGGATGGTGTCCAAATCAGCAGTGACCATTTGCAAAGCAATTACAAGAGCCTGAATGAACTCGGGAATGGTAAGTTCACCAGCCAGGAACTTCTCCTTGATTAATTTCACAATGACTGGTGTGCCAACAGCAGGAAGAGCATCCAGAAGCCAGCGCCTAACAGATTAGTTGTTTAAAATATATTCATAATAAAAAAAATGCCCTTGAATTATATTCCTATTAACTTATTGCTCACAAATTGTACCTGTAAACTGGTTTGTCCTTGAACTGAGCCCAGATGGCTTCAGTATTCTCCAAGGTGGCAGCACGCAGGAGCTGGACGAGCTGAACAAACTTAAGTGGAGCATCATCATGGACCATGGCCACATTGTTGGCAACCAAGTGCTGTAGGACCTCAATAATCTAGAAAGAATAAAGGCAATGATCAGTTGACATCTTTATCATAGAACAAGGGCTTTGACTTGGAGATCATCAAGTTTTTAGGTAATGTATTATACCTGTGCTGGTGCATCACTGATCTTCATGAGTTGAATGGGGGTCTGAAGTAGTTCAGTTGCAAACTCATACTGCAGAGATCCACGGGCCAAATAATCAGCTTTGATTGGAACAACTGGGGTTTTCTCAATCTCAACAAAAGCCAAGGTTTGTCTAAAAATATATATATATATATATTTCTTAGTAATATTTTTAGTTCATATTTTAAGAGAAATCTCACAGACGACTAATCATACTTTGCTTCCATCTGGGCAGCACCATGGATCTCATTGAAGGGTGAAAACTGATGCACTTCCTCAACTGTTGCTTCAGCGATCAGTACACCGGCTGCAGCTGGTTTCATGATGTAGTTGTAAGATGCAGTTTCAATCAGACTCTTCACCCGCTGTTAAAAGAAAGGTATGTGACATTTGACTCTTGGCATTTTCATTATATTGAGTATTTCAATTCTTCCCAGACTTCTTCATTACCTCTGTGCATTCAGCACACTTCTCAGTGTATGCCAAGCCGATGTCCTTCATGATTCTCTCTTGGCAGTGGCTCAGATCCTTGGACTTGGTGACAATAATGTGGTTGGCCTTTGTATCCTCACTGATGACATAGTGGGTCCTGCACACTCCCTGAGCTCCAGCCTTGAAAGACAAGTAAAAAAAATATATATAGATTGCAGAACAAATTATAGAAATAGATCATAAACATACTAGGAGTACTTTTTCACCTCTTGCAGCTCATAGATGTTCTGGGTCTTCTTGAGATTGAGCTGAAGGATGTTGAGGATTCCTCTGTGCAAGTTCAGCACTGTAGGGGAGACTCCTGCAGGGGCGAATACCTTTCCAACCACACCATTAGTATACTCAAACTTGATGGGAATCTGAAGCTGAGCAGCCAGAGCTGAGGTGAGCTTAGTAGCAGGAACAAATGGATCCTTGGGCCAAATGCCAGCATACTCGTGGAGTAGAGGATCCATGAGCTGTAAGGGAACATTTTCATTTAATTGATTGTACGATTCCTTGTAATAGTAGGGGCTAGCTGGGACCTTTTTGTTTTTTAATAGTCATTACCTTCATCAGGAAGGTGTTTTCTGTCACGGCAGTGAGGTGAACCTTGCTGCTGACTTTTATACCTGCTCTGGCCAGACCTTCTTGAGGAAGACCACCCAAGAGCAGAGCCTCATACTTGTACACATAGGTCTTATCAAGGGCAAACTCAGGAACTGAAAATGTACAGTATTTTTGATTTGAGTCAATTGTTAGGGTCATTATCTAAGCAATAAGGCAGTCAAAATTACCAATTAAAATTAATTTGCCAAATCATATTACTTACCAAGGTTTATCTGTTGACTTGCTAAAAGAAATAGAAATAAAATATATATATTATTTTTTAGTAGGTTTTCAAGAGGTTCTAATTTTCTAAACAAGTTTTCCTAAAGCAAAGCAAAGAAAAAAGAGAGAGAGAGAGAAGGAGAAAAATATATAAATATACTTTGACTTACCCACTAGGGCTACAGTCAGGGCAAGCACAACAGCTCTCATGGCTGATGGTTTGTGAAGAGCTCCTCAGAGAAACAGATCTTTTATAGTAGTTTCTTGCTGATCAAGTATTAATTATTAACTTTAACCTTAAATGAGTATCAGATTTTACAAGACTTCAGTCAACTTATTTGAACATAAATATCAGTAGAGGTTAGGTTACCCTGGCCTGTCATCATGTCATTGTTCAGGCCAGTGTCCACAGTGAAATGCTGATCATTTGTCTTTTATATTCAAAAAGGTGATTTTCATATCAATAAAATAATGCTTAAGCAACAAAATTAGAGTTTTTATATATAGATAGCTATGGAAGTAGGTATATTACAATAAACGTATTCAACATTATTGTAAATGTTTATACAAATAATCATTTTAGTTATCAACCCTGGCTTGAAGGCAAAGCTTAGCTATCAGTTTTGGGTTAGGTTACCCTGGCCCTTAGTCTTTAACTTGTTAAAGTCCATATTAGTTTATTCATTTTATTGAATAAATAAAACATCTGATGAAAAAAAACATTGTATGAACTTTGGAACTAGACGTGGAGTGATTTGTGGACAGTTTTATAATTGTTAATACAAGTAATTTTTGTTAAACACATGAAGAAAGCATATTAGCAACCAGAAAAGAAAAACTGCAAAGTATTGAATTCAACAGCAGTATTTAAAGGCCAACAGTGATAGAACCCTGGAAAAATATGTGCAATATTATTCAAATGTAAAATAATATTTTACATTTAAATATTGTAGATAAGATTTTCCATCTTTAGTTATCTAGTGAGATCAGTAGTGATAAACCAACTGTAGTACAGATGTTTCATCAAAAAAAGAGGTCTCCCACTTCCTGTGCTTTTTTTTTTCCAAATTTGAAATATTGAACTCCCTTCAAGGCCAATTAGCTTTTATGTCATCAAGCCTGCTTGTTACTTTACTTTCACAAGTTAAAAGTCAAAGTCAAAGTCTTATGCAGGCCACCAGCGTCATCGTCTTCATGTGCTGTTTGATGTTGCTAGTAAAAGGTGCAGTCAGCTGAGGATCCCTACAAATTCTCATTGCAGTATTTAAATAAATTGCAAGAGAAGTTGCCCATAGGGACATTTTCATGATATGCCAATCATAATTACAGCAAGGGATATGCCTAAAGCACATAAATGCGTGGAAATTATCTTCAAAATGAAAAGCGAATTCTACCGATTAATAGTTTATGAGTTCACACAGTAAAGGTTATGTGTATTTGTCATGCTGTCCAAAGGACAGGGCTCTGATCTCAGAGGCCTAGTCGTTTGTCTTTGTTACTGGCTGATAAACAAAGAGCAGTATGATTTGAGACACCCACCCGGGAGAGCCAGCACTATGAGCAGCTCATAGCACCGGGCAGATGGGCCATACCGGCTGATGAAGGCCATTATTATTGCAACTTAGAATATTAAAGCTGCTGTCTGAAACTTTTTTTGTGTTCAAAATTTACAAAAGTTATATAATGAGAATGTACAACATGAATCCATTTTCCAAACCATGTTTTTGTCTTATCCTGATTCATTGTGGTACACTTGTAATAAGAGTTTATATTCTGACTATTTCAGACCGGACTGGTAGGACCCGCCGCAGAGTATCACAGTAACTGCGTGACACGCCATAGACATACAAGGAGAAAAGTAGCTCCGGCTACAATGTTCTTCCGCAAGACGCATGCAGTTCTGTTTATTAACCAATAGAGGGCCAAAAATCACAGACTGCAGCTTTAATCTCAGTCAAAGGTATTAAATAGAAATGCTGCTTGACAAAACAAAGTACAACTTAGAAAAAGAAGCCATTTGAGTCTACCCTTAAACCACCCCCAACCCTTTCCATCACCATTTGGAGAAACATAACTACATTCCCATGAACTAATACGATCCGTGGAGTCAACAGAAACCTGCACATTACTGAAGCACCAACACTGGCCCTGTGCTGACATAATGGCAAGTAAGTACGTCGAAATACATTAAAAAATATATTACAAATAAATAAACAAATAAAAAGAAATACATAAAATAACATAACTATGTTTCAAAAAATAAAAGGGAAAAATTCACAACCTGGCAGAAACCATAGCACACAACCCAACATGAAATAAGAAGTACAATGTGAACTGAGTTTCAATATTTGTGAAAAAAAAAAATCAAGTCAAGTGAAGACTTTATAAAAGAACAATCACCTGACAAGTTAGAGCATCTCTTCTTCGATTAAAGACAGAAAATGTCCTGCTGAAGTTCACAGAGGGTTAGTAGCTGAATGGCAACTGAGAAAATGTCTCGCTTCCTCTGAAGAAAATAGCATTTTATGTTCACCCTGATTGAGAATGACCTTTAGAGTTGCAGGATAAAGGCCCCGTCCCAAATGGCACACTTGATGTGCACTTTCGGTCTTGTGGACTCACAATGGCTGCTGCGTCCGTTAAGTCCACAAGACCGTAGGGTGTCCCATTCGTCATTTAAGCTTAAAGAAGGGTGTTTGTGAGCGCCCCCTTTGCACCCTCGATGCACACTTCTGCTGAGCCCGCAAGACTGTGAGCTACGCAGAGCACTTTACCCGGCAGTCAGAGCGGCATTACGTCACAAAAGTGCAGACTCAGAGGAAGACCGTGAGGGTTTAGGGTGCCATTTGGGACCGGGCCAAAGAAGGAAATTCTGGATGCCATCTTCCCTAATTTCCCTCCGAATTGGTACAAACACACTTCTTTTAGCAGTCATAGGAGAAAAGTCATAGGAAAAAAGGGCAGCGTTGCTCCGGCGCTTTTTTCACTGGTGCATGAAGTCTGGCAGCCCGTAGGATGTGCCGCTGTACATGTATCGCAAAAGTTTAAAGAGAAAGACCCGTGGTTTAGCGCAATCTGTTAGTGTACACGCTAGGGGTGTAACAGTTCTCTGTAAAAAATCAAACCGTACCATTCTCCACTTACGGTTCGGCACGCACTTGCACCGAAGTTCATTTCAATGACGACACATCTGGTTTGTTGAAAATAGCAATGTTAAGGTAACGTATGTTTCAGTCGATGATTATGCATTCTGGGTTCCCAAAACGTTACAACTTTGGTGATGAAAAAGCATGGACAAACTTGGTTCATTACGAGTGCCTTATGCTTGAATACGAGCAGTCATTTACAGCGGCATCACGTGGGTGTTGATGGCGCACGAGTGCAGGTGAGATCTGAACAGCGCACGTTTCTATCTGTATTTAAGATAAACTCATTTAAGTCTGGCTAATTTAAACGACCAAGAGCAAGACGCGAAAGAGGACTCTCAGACATCGAGCAAATACAGAATTCTCTTTCAAGTCATGCGTTTGAACAGGCAAATTCACACAAAAATTATGTCAACATGCCCGTTTTGGCAAGTATCCTAACAAACATAGTCGGCTATGTCTTGAGTGAACAGTCGAGAAAAGAGCATGTGTAACAGTATCCCTCAGTTTCACAGACAAGGCTTAAGCTAGTCCTAGACTAAAATGAATGTTTGAGCTGTTTGCAACTTGCACTGACAGATCTTAAAATATGTCATTGTGCCATTGTTTTGTCTCAAGATGCACACCAGTAATGTTTTTTTCTAGTGAACGTTTATAAAAGCAACTTAAATATCCTAATTGAACTAAGGCTTAATCCTGGCTTAGGCAGACATCCCAACCTGCAAAAAGTCATTTCAGGGAGGTACTTTATTTAATTTATACAGTGAAGATAACATGCAGTTATTTTATATTTGATTATTTTATTCATTTTTTTGTATCTGAAAACTTCTGTTAGATACCTGAAAAGCACTGTTTATTTTATGTGAATCTTTGCTCTATTGTATTGATTTGTGCTGTTGCTTGTAGTTTGATTATTTGCTCTTATTTTCATTATTTTTATTTGACAGTGTAGTCCTTTTTTCCCTGAACATAACATATACCGAACCGTACCGAATCCGTGAGCCTAAAACCGTGCTACAAATCGAACCGTGAACAATTTGAACTGTTGCACCCCTATTTTCAGATATCAGGAAAGGTCTGTGCATGATAGTATATTTATAAGCTAAAAATAAAATAAATATATAAAACAAGGACAAAGACATAATAATAAAAAAAATGCATTTTTTTTAGATTAATTTTTAGTATTTGTTTATTTTATTTTTAGGACAGTATAGAAAGTGCGCAGGAATCAAAGTGGAAGAGAAACTTGGGTCCCCCTTCACTGTGAATTTTTATTTATCTTTCAGCAATTGATTGTGAACCTTACTGTGAAGTGTAAAAAAAAAAAAAAAAAAAAAAAACCTTTTACTGAGTGTTACTGTAAAGTGAAAGCAGCACACAATTCTGTCACTTGCAGAGTATTTATTAACATTAGATTGCAATACATTACAGACATCACAACATTGTTAATTGTTAATGTATTCAGTTAAACTGACAAAAAAATATATAAATTCTACATTAGTACAGCTCACATTTTCTTCTGAAATTGTAAAATGTGATTAATTTCTTATTCTTCCTTGATATGTTTCTGGATCCAGGAGAGAATATCCTCATCGATATGAATTGAAAGAGTTCCATCTGGATTGATGGGAACAGCGACAGGGAGAGGAATAGCCATCCTTGACAGAGTCATCTAGAGCAGCAGAAACAAAAATAATTATTTGTATTTTTCTGAATTATGTCTCTTTGTGAGTCATAATTTAAAGGAAAATTATTTCACCTCTGGAATCCTAGCAATGACATTCAAGGATCTCTGAGTTGGCAAGGCTGCAGTCAGTTCAATCTCTTTCTCACTGTTTGTTGCTCTTTCAAGTCTAAAGCCTGCCTGGAGAGCCGCCATAGGGATGTGCTTAGACAGCCTAGTTGTGAAGGGATGCACAAAGATTAAACAAGTGCCATTTTTTACACTATTTATTTGTCACTCAGTGTTTCTGAACATTACTTTTTGGCATAGGTGGTGACGATTAGTGGCAGCCTCTCCCATTCCAGCTCTAGACGTGCAGCAGGGAATTCGCCCAGGACACCGGCTTCAGCTTTAGCAGTGACTGCATACTGTTGGCATTCTGGACCCCAAGCAACCCTGGCCTGAAAAAGGACAGTTGTGTTCAAAGGATGGTATTTATGTCAATTATTTCACCTGAGAAATTCATTTCGATAATTGTTCTAAAACCTTTTTTTTTTTTTTTTTTTTTTTTTTAAAGATCACACAAGTCTTTTCGGTCTTACAGTGACTTTGTGTTTGCTCAGCAGGGCACCATCAGCACAGATCTTCAGGTTGTCATTTTCAGCGATGGAGGAAATGACGAGCTGCACTCTTGCGGTTGGCTTGTCAAAGTAAGCTGCAAGTTGGTAGCCCAGCAGCTTGTGGTCAACTCTCACAGCACGGGCAATGACAGCAAAAACAGGTGGAATGCCATTTCCAAGGAACTTAGCCTGAAAACATAAACCATAATAGATTCAAATTGATTTTAGTTTAAAATGTCACATTTGGTTGTTTTATGTTATGAACAAACAAATGACACAAATTGATTCACCTGTTTCCGGAGAGCCTCAAAGCTAGATGCAGCGCTTCCACTGCTTTTTGCCTTTGAGGCGCCATGGGGTGCCATGTACTGCAAGCAAAATGATATCATATACATGATGAATATTTGATGATCTAAAAGAAACAATATTTTTAACAAAAATATTTTTAGTATAGTTACCCGATCTTTGTGGAACTTCCTGAAAGGCTCCATGATGGTGGCAGTCTAAAAATTAATATAAAATTAATATTTATGAAACAAATATTGACTTCCAATCCAACATGCTACATTCCATATTCTCACCTCAGTCATACGAGAGCTGGACATGGAGGAGCTTGAACTGCTGATGATGCGGCTGCTGCTGCTGCTGCTGCTTTCAGAAGAGACGGGCACATTTTTATCTTCAGTCTCCAGGATTTCCCTCAGTTTCAACAAGAAGGCCTTTCCTTCTGGAGTCTCCTCATCAATGAGGTTGATTTGCTTAAGGAGCCTCTCAGCAGCTCTCGGACCAACTTGGACTTCAAGCTCCAATCTTTCAACTGCAGGACCTTCAGCTAAAGCCAAAATGACAAACAATAAATTAGGATTTTATTTGAAAATACTTGAGTTTAATCTAATCTCTGTAAGAATACCTCTTGACACTGCAGCACGAGCTGAGTGCTGTCCAATTATGTAGAAGAGAGGAGCATTTTTGATAAAAGCAGCGTTGTGAGAGTGCACTTCAATGCACCCCTTGATTTCAATGTATGGGACAGCAAGACAGAGAGTCTTGTGAAATGGAGCAGTAGCTCTCACAGGAGTCTCATCTGGTGTCTCGGAGGACTGGAAAGAAAATTAAGTATTATATCAAGACTTGTCATTTTAAAACTTGAAGCAAATTAATGCTTAGCATACTAACACATATCCATCATGTGTGTTCAAATTTTACCAAATAATCAGCAGGAGTCTGGGCAATTTGCACAGCCAACTCAGGTACTAAGGGAACAATCTTCTCAGCAGTGGGATCTTCAATGTTTCTGACCACAGCAAGAGTCTCAAAGCTGTAGGAACATATTTGGGTGGGTCATATTTCACTTTCATAAACCCTTTGAACTGATTCAAAATGTTTGCTACACAGGACTGAGTAAGATTGCATTACCTCACAGCAGCAATGTGTTCAGGAAGCTCAACAGGCAGAGCCTCCACCTTGTAGTTGCCCTTCAGAATGTCTGCTCTTGCAGCCACTTTTCCAGGGGCAATTGTACGGATCTTTCCTCTTGCCATAACAGCAGCTTGGATCAAGGCAGTATTCACTCCCATCACAGCAAAGGTCTGGAGAGCAACACTGAAATAATAATAAGGGAGATTGTTTGTAAAACTGTTGTTGTGTACTTCATATCCCATCTTCATGAATGTAGCTGCAAAAGTGTACCTTGGTCTTGCTTCAGCTTGGAGTTGAACATCAGTCTTCTTCAGCTGCTCAAGAGTCATGGTCTCAATCTGCTCAGGGAGAGGAGGTGTAATGGTGGCCTTTACTAGAAGGGTGAACAGAACAACATCAAACTTGGAAGTGACACCCTCATATTCAAGGAACAGATAAAAGGTTCTAAGAAAACAGAGATACCATTGAGGCTTGCAGCAGCAACAGCAGCAGTGTACAAACTGAGCTCCATGGGCAGACCAAGTGCTGTTGGAAAGATACGACGCACTTCAGCTGCAAGCAGGGGTCTGGCGTACTGAAAGGCAATTCCTTCCTGCAAAGCTTTAAGGGCGCCCTTCAAAAGTTCACGTGGTTTGGGTCCAGTGGCAAGCTGGGAATAGTGTTTATGAGAAAATTAATTCTAATTATTCGAATTCAAATTATTTGTGAGACAGATCTAAAAAAATATGGTAATGATAGAGGAGATTTAAACTACAACACAGTACCGGTATTGCTTCTTCAATGACGGTCTTGTCAATGTTTAAATAAGCCACTTCTTGTCCAAATAATTTGATGTAGGCTGAAGCCAGTGGCTGATTGGTTGGCAAGGCCTTCCAGTTTGCAAGCTTGAATAGTTAAAACAGAGAAGTTATATATATTTACATAAATATATTTATCCTATGTTATGCTTATAATACATAAAAGTACAAAATTATACAATACACTAGACATGAAAACTTACTGCTCTCAGGGTACGCTTAACCTTTGTGATACGATCAACACTTTCATCTGCAGCAGGAGATTGCAGAAGAGCCTCCTGGATTCCTTCAGTTCGCACACCAATCTGTTTGAAAGAATCAACTGATTGTAGACTGAAAACACTTTAAAACCATGAATCAAATTTTCTTCAAAAGGTCTTGGTTTGCCCACCTCAAGAACATCAGCAGTAGCTCCAGCCAGATAAGCACGTGCTTTAGCTACAACAGCTCTGGGCAGGATGGTGGCGGCATCATTGATCATGTAGGCACTACCAGCAGCTCCAATCATAAGAGGAGCTGCACAGGGACAGAGGTAAGAATACAATTAATGTGATTTATTATATGTGGGGATTATTTTTACATATCTTAAAGGGATAGTTCACCCAAAAATGAAAATTTGATGTTTATCTGCTTACCCCCAGAGCATCCAAGATGTAGGTGTCTTTGTTTCTTCAGTAGAACACAAATTATGATTTTTAACTCCAACCGTTGCTGTCTGTCAGTCAAATAATGCTAGTGGATGGGAACTTCTACAATAAGAGTAAATAAAACTTGCTTAGACAAGTCCAAATTAAACCCTGCAGCTCGTGACGACACATTGATGTCCTAAGACACGAAACGATCGGTTTGTGCGAGAAACGGAACAGTATTTTATATAATTTTTTACCTCTAATACACCACTATGTCCAACGGCATTCATCACTCGATTCATTTGGTCTGATCGCGCTCTGACAACGGCAGTGATGTCTTGCTCTCATTGAAGTATATGCGCGAGACATCACTGCCACTGTCAGAGCGCGATCAGACCAAACGAATCGAGTGATGAATGCCGTTGGACATAGTGGTGTATTAGAGGTAAAAAATGATATAAATACTGTTCGGTTTCTCACACAAACCGATCGTTTCGTGTCTTAAGACATCAGTGTGTCGTCACGAGCCACAGGGTTTAATTTGGATTTGTCTGTCGTGTTTTATTTACTCTTATAGTCCAGGTCCCCGCTGACTTGCATTATACCACTGACAGACGGCAGCGGTTGCAGTTAAAAATCATCATTTGTGTTCTACTGAAGAAACAAAGACACCTACATCTTGGATGCGCTGGGGGTAAGCAGCTTAACATCAAATTTTCATTTTTGGGTGAACTATCCCTTTAAGAAACACACAAAAGACCTCTCTTATGAAATTGCAAAACTCACTATGATAGAAGTCCAGCTGAAGGGCTCTGCTGAAATGGAAGCTAAGCCTGTCCAGCTTGTGGCTCATGAGCTTGATGGCAACATTAGCTGCACCAGCACTGAAATGGACAACCATGATTACCTCTGGCTTGTGCTTATTTGATGTAATAAAGTAAAATGAATTAGAAATTATTTGTTTTTCTTACACAGCTGCCATATCAGGAGCAGTGATTCTGGTCAAGGACTTGATGTGGGAATAAGCAAAGCTTGCAACATGCAAGTTAGTCTCAGTCTTCAAAGCACCAGCAAGACTTGAGACGAGGGCCACTGAGGGCTTTGTCTCAAACAACACAATACCAGCAACCATCCTCACTTCTGGGTGGAGAGCCCTGTCCAATACAAGTTGCAGGGCCACTGGCTGAACCTAAGGGAGGGAATAAGTTTAGTTTGTTATTGGAGGACAAAGTGCATAATATTTTAAAAGTTTTTTTTTTTCTTTCCTATGAAGTCTTACACTTACCAGTTTGGGCTCTTTCTTGGCAATGTTCCTCAGGGCCAAGATGGCATCAACCTGGACTCTAAGAGGCAGAGAAGTAGCTGCAGTTCTCAGTCCAGGTAGGAGCTTCATGATGGGTTTAAGACTAGCAGGGTGACCAGCATTGCCCAGAACTTTCAGAGCCAAAGTGATTTCAGGAATGTCATTCTTGGAAATGGCTTCAGCAGCAAGCTCATGGATGGGCTAATGAGTTTGAGGCACATACATTTAGATAAATATTAAAGATTAAACTCCTAACAGAAATTTTGAAGGGAACGAAGTGTTTACCCTGAGGAGCTCAGCAGGACAAGTGGGAACTGCAACGCAGTGTTTGGCAATCATGGAACCATATCCAAGCATGACGACTTCACGAAGAGCTGGGATTGTGGCGATTTTCTCATGCAAAGCCAAACTCTGATCAGCAAAATACAGAAATGATTCATTTAATTTAGGTAAGATTTGAAGAACAGCATTTTGAGTATAGTAAGATGTACTCACAGCTGTCAACTGGATGGTGTCCAAATCAGCAGTGACCATTTGCAAAGCAACCACAAGAGCCTGAATGAACTCGGGAATGGTAAGTTCACCAGCCAGGAACTTCTCCTTGATTAATTTCACAATGACTGGTGTGCCAACAGCAGGAAGAGCATCCAGAAGCCAGCGCCTAACAGATTCATTGTTTAAAATATATTCATAATAAAAAAAATGCCCTTGAATTATATTCCTATTAATTTATTGCTCCCAAATTGTACCTGTAAACTGGTTTGTCCTTGAATTGAGCCCAGATGGCTTCAGTATTCTCCAAGGTGGCAGCACGCAGGAGCTGGACGAGCTGAACAAACTTAAGTGGAGCATCATCATGGACCATGGCCACATTGTTGGCAACCAAGTGCTGTAGGACCTCAATAATCTAGAAAGAATAAAGGCAATGATCAGTTGACATCTTTATCATAGAACAAGGGCTTTGACTTGGAGATCATCAAGTTTTTAGGTAATGTATTATACCTGGGCTGGTGCATCACTGATCTTCATGAGTTGAATGGGGGTCTGAAGTAGTTCAGTTGCAAACTCATACTGCAGGGATCCACGGGCCAAATAATCAGCTTTGATTGGAACAACTGGGGTTTTCTCAATCTCAACAAAAGCCAAGGTTTGTCTAAAAAAATATATATATATATTTCTTAGTAATATTTTTAGTTCATATTTTAAGAGAAATCTCACAGAGGACTAATCATACTTTGCTTCCATCTGGGCAGCACCATGGATCTCATTGAAGGGTGAAAACTGATGCACTTCCTCAACTGTTGCTTCAGCGATCAGTACACCGGCTGCAGCTGGTTTCATGATGTAGTTGTAAGATGCAGTTTCAATCAGACTCTTCACCCGCTGTTAAAAGAAAGGTATGTGACATTTGACTCTTAATATTTTCATTATATTGAGTAAGTATTTCAATTCTTCCCAAACTTGTTCATTACCTCTGTGCATTCAGCACACTTCTCAGTGTATGCCAAGCCGATGTCCTTCATGATTCTCTCCTGGCAGTGGCTCAGATCCTTGGACTTGGTGACAATAATGTGGTTGGCCTTTGTATCCTCACTGATGACATAGTGGGTCCTGCACACTCCCTGAGCTCCAGCCTTGAAAGACAAGTAAAAAAATATATATATAGATTGCAGAACTAATTATAGAAATAGATCATAAACATACTAGGAGCACTTTTTCACCTCTTGCAGCTCATAGATGTTCTGGGTCTTCTTGAGATTGAGCTGAAGGATGTTGAGGATTCCTCTGTGCAAGTTCAGCACTGTAGGGGAGACTCCTGCAGGGGCGAATACCTTTCCAACCACACCATTAGCATACTCAAACTTGATGGGAATCTGAAGCTGAGCAGCCAGAGCTGAGGTGAGCTTAGTGGCAGGAACAAATGGATCCTTGGGCCAAATGCCAGCATACTCGTGGAGTAGAGGATCCATGAGCTGTAAGGGAACATTTTAATTTAAATGATTGTACGATTCCTTGTAATAGTAGGGGCTAGCTGGGACCTTTTTGATTTTTAATAGTCATTACCTTCATCAGGAAGGTGTTTTCTGTCACGGCAGTGAGGTGAACCTTGCTGCTGACTTTTATACCTGCTCTGGCCAGACCTTCTTGAGGAAGACCACCCAAGAGCAGAGCCTCATACTTGTACACATAGGTCTTATCAAGGGCAAACTCAGGAACTGAAAATGTACAATATTTTTGATTTGAGTCAATTGTTAGGGTCATTACCTAAGCAATAAGGCAGTCAAAATTACCAATTAAAATTAATTTGCCAAATCATATTACTTACCAAGGTTTATCTGTTGACTTGCTAAAAGAAATAGAAAAAAATATATATATATTATTTTTTAGTAGGTTTTCAAGAGGTTCTAATTTTCTAAACAAGTTTTCCTAAAGCAAAGCAAAGAAAAGAGAGAGAGAGAGAAGTAGAAAAATATATAAATATACTTTGACTTACCCACTAGGGCTACAGTCAGGGCAAGCACAACAGCTCTCATGGCTGATGGTTTGTGAAGAGCTCCTCAGAGAAACAGATCTTTTATAGTAGTTTCTTGCTGACCAAGTATTAATTATTAACTTTAACCTTAAATGAGTATCAGATTTTACAAGACTTCAGTCAACTTATTTGAACATAAATATCAGTAGAGGTTAGGTTACCCTGGCCTGTCATCATGTCATTGTTCAGGCCAATGTCCACAGCTGCTGATCATTTGTCTTTTATATTCAAAAAGGTGATTTTCATATCAATAAAATAATGCTTAAGCAACAAAATTAGAGTTTTTATATATAGATAGCTATGGAAGTAGGTATATTACAATAAACATATTCAATATTATTGTAAATGTTTATACAAATAATCATTTTAGTTATCAACCCTGGCTTGAAGGCAAAGCTTAGCTATCAGTTTTGGGTTAGGTTACCCTGGCCCTTAGTCTTTAACTTGTTAAAGTCCATATTAGTTTATTCATTTTATTGAATAAATAAAACATCTGATGAAAAAAAAACATTGTATGAACTTTGGAACTAGACGTGGAGTGATTTGTGGACAGTTTTATAATTGTTAATACAAGTAATTTTTGTTAAACACATGAAGAAAGCATATTAGCAACCAGAAAAGAAAAACTGCAAAGTATTGAATTCAACAGCAGTAGACTGCATTAAGATTGGCACCTCACATTTAAAGGCCAACAGTGATAGAACCCTGGAAAAATATGTGCAATATTATTCAAATGTAAAAGACCGTAATTATTATTTCAGAGACCGTAATTAAAATTTTCCATCTTTAGTTATCTAGTGAGATCAGTAGTGATAAACCAACTGTAGTACAGATGTTTCATCAAAAAAAGAGGTCTCCCACTTCCTGTGCTTTTTTTTTTTTCAAATTTGAAATATTGAACTCCCTTCAAGGCCAATTAGCTTTTGTCATCAAGCCTGCTTGTTACTTTATTTTCACAAGTTAAAAGTCAAAGTCTTATGCAGGCCACCAGCGTCATTGTCTTCATGTGCTGTTTGATGTTGCTAGTCAAAAGGTGCAGTCAGCTGAGGATACCTACAAATTGTCATTGCAGTATTTAAATAAATTGCAAGAGAAGTTGCCCATAGGGACATTTTCATGATATGCCAATCATAATTACAGCAAGGGATATGCCTAAAGCACGGAAATGCATGGAAATTATCTTCAAAATGAAAAGCGAATTCTACCGATTAATAGTTTATGAGTTCACACAGTAAAGGTTATGTGTGTTTGTCATGCTGTCCAAAGGACAGGGCTCTGATCTCAGAGGCCTAGTCGTTTGTCTTTGTTACTGGCTGATAAACGAAGAGCAGTATGATTTGAGACACCCACCGGGAGAGCCCGCACTACCTCCAACATGAATCCATTTTCCAAACCATGTTTTTGTCTTATCCTGATTCATTGTGGTACACTTATAATAAGAGTTTATATTCTGACTATTTCAGACCGGACTGGTAGGACCCGCCGCAGAGTATCACAGTAACTGCGTGACACGCCATAGACATACAAGGAGAAAAGTAGCTCCGGCTACAATTTTCTTCTGCAAGACGCATGCATTTCTGTTTATTAACCACTAGAGGGCCAAAAATCACAGACTACAGCTTTAATCTCAGTCAAAGGTATTAAATAGAAATGCTGCTTGACAAAACAAAGTACAACTTAGAAACAGAAGCCATTTGAGTCTACCACCCCCAACCCTTCCCATCACCATTTGGAGAAACATAACTATATTCCCATGAACTATGGCGGATCAAACCAAGAACAAACCTTGATCCCCCTTAATACGATCAGTGGAGCCAACAGAAACCTGCACATTACTGAAGCACCAACACTGGCCCTGTGCTGACATAATGGCAAGTAAGTACGTCGAAATACATTAAAAATATATTACAAATAAATAAACAAATAAAAAGAAATACATAAAATAACATAACTATGTTTCAAAAAATAAAAGGAAAAAATTTACAACCTGGCAGAAACCATAGCACACAACCCAACATGAAATAAGAAGTACAATGTGAACTGAGTTTCAATATTTGTGAAAAAAAAAAAAAATCAAGTCAAGTGAAGACTTTATAAAAGAACAATCACCTGACAAGTTAGAGCATCTCTTCTTCGATTAAAGACAGAAAATGTCCTGCTGAAGTTCACAGAGGGTTAGTAGCTGAATGGCAACTGAGAAAATGGCTCGCTTCCTCCGGAGAAAATAGCATTTTATGTTCACCCTGATTGAGAATGACCTTTAGAGTTGCAGGATAAAGGCCCCGTCCCAAATGGCACACTTCATGTGCACTTTCGGTCTTGTGGACTTACAATGGCCGCTGCATCCATTAAGTCCACAAGACCGTAGGGTGTCCCATTCGTCATTTAAGCTTAAAGAAGGGTGTTTGTGAGCGCCCCCTTTGCACCCTCGATGCACACTTCTGCTGAGCCCGCAAGACTGTGAGCTACACAGAGGACTTTACCCGGCAGTCAGAGCGGCATTACGTCACAAAAGTGCAGACTCAGAGGAAGACCGTGAGGGTTTAGGGTGCCATTTGGGACCGGGCCAAAGAAGGAAATTCTGGATGCCATCTTCCCTAATTTCCCTCCGAATTGGTACAAACACACTTCTTTTAGCAGTCATAGGAGAAAAGTCATAGGAAAAAAGGGCAGCGTTGCTCCGGCGCTTTTTTCACTGGTGCATGAAGTCTGGCAGCCCGTAGGATGTGCCGCTGTCCATGTATCGCAAAAGTTTAAAGAGAAAGACCCGTGGTTTAGCGCGATCTGTTAGTGTACACGCTAGGCCCACATGGAAAAAACCTATATAAACATATATGTTTCAATATAGGTTTTGATATAGGTTTTACATATATGTGACATATATAAAATTGGCCGTTTTCCTATATTATATGTACATATATGCACACATATATGTACACATATATGCACACATATATGTACACATATGTACACATATATGTACACACATATATATACACATATATGTACATATATGTACACATAATATAGGAAAACGGCCAATTTTATATATGTCACATATATTAAAAACCTATATCAAACCTATATTGAAACATATATGTTTATATAGGTTTTTTCCATGTGGGACCAATTTCACGTGTTCGTGTAGCGGTGTGTTTTCTGCATTGCGTCATAATCAAAGACAGACTGCGAAAAATCTTGCCATCAGGTCCTCACTTTATTCTGTATAACACAAATGGCAATATATGAGGACTTGTGCAGCATACAAACAGCATGCGGCAGCAACGCACAACGCTGAGAAAGAGAGATATTAAAAGTAACTTAAGTAAAGAAAAATAATCAACGAAACATCTGAATGTACATCACAGAGGGGTTTTGGATTACAATCATACAAATATATCATGTGAATTCAGCTGTTACATGAAACATGGCCTTAATTGAATCACCGCAAAAACTTTGTGCGACCTACCGCTGTGATGTCTCATGCAGACTGGGAAGCAGCAAAGTGCGTCAACACCCCAAGTCAGCATGGCGGCAGGAAACCCCAAATATGGTCATGGCAAGTGGAATCACAAAATAATTGTCTAAATACATAACTGCTACATTCGCACATACATAAGTTCTTGCATAATTTTTTTCGTTAATTCTTAGTTTTTGCCTTGATAATAGAAAATATGAGCTAGGCATCATGTATGACAGTCAAAAATGAGATATGAGCTACAAAATGACCAGATCCTGCCATTAGCTATATAGAAGACATATCTTGTATGTATAGGGCATATATATGGATATGAAGAAGCAATACAGGAGACCTATATTTCCTGTATATGCACATATATGCACCTCAATTTTGCCTATATGTGGCATATATACACATAAATGCAGTATATATACGCATATATGCAGCATATATATAGCATATATGCAGTATATATGCACATATATGCAGCATATATATTATCATATATGTGCATATATGCAGCATATATGTACATATACACTGCATATAGGTTTCATATATGCGCATATATCCACATATAGGTTCTTTCCATGTGGGGGGGTGTAACAGTTCACTGTAAAAAATCAAACCGTACCATTCTCCACTTACGGTTCGGCATTTGCACCGAAGTTCATTTCAATGACGACACATCTGGTTTGTTGAAAATAGCAATGTTAAGGTAATGTATGTTTCAGTCGATGATTATGCATTCTGGGTTCCCAAAACGTTACAACTTTGGTGATGAAAAAGCATGGACAAACTTGGTTCATTACGAGTGCCTTATGTTTGAATACGAGCAGTCATTTACAGCGGCATCACGTGGGTGTTGATGGCGCACGAGTGCAGGTGAGATCTGAACAGCGCACGTTTCTATCTGTATTTAAGATAAACTCATTTAAGTCTGGCTAATTTAAACGATCAAGAGCAAGACGCGAAAGAGGACTCTCAGACATCGAGCAAATACAGAATTCTCTTTCAAGTCATGCGTTTGAACAGGCAAATTCACACAAAAATTATGTCAACATGCCCGTTTTGGCAAGTATCCTAACAAACATAGTCGGCTATGTCTTGAGTGAACAGTCGAGAAAAGAGCATGTATAACAGTATCCCTCAGTTTCACAGACAAGGCTTAAGCTAGTCCTAGACTAAAATGAATGTTTGAGCTGTTTGCAACTTGCACTGACAGATCTTAAAATATGTCATTGTGCCATTGTTTTGTCTCAAGATGCACACCAGTAATGTTTTTTTCTAGTGAACGTTTATAAAAGCAACTTAAATATCCTAATTGAACTAAGGCTTAATCCTGGCTTAGGCTAAGTCCTGTCTGTGAAACCGGGCCTAAATGTACTGGATCGTGCATTATGTCTTAAAGGTAAAGAAGCCTATTCCTGCTGCCTGTGTTTTTAATGTTAATTAAACAACAAATGACAAAGAAATCACTCACTGCTCTTGACTGAATAGCTTTTGTAACTAAATAATGATTCATCTTTATTTAATTTATACAGTGAAGATAACATGCAGTTATTTTATATTTGATTATTTTATTCATTTTCTGTACCTGAAAACTACTGTTAGATACCTGAAAAGCACTGTTTATTTTATGTGAATCTTTGCTCTATTGTATTGATTTGTGCTGTTGCTTGTAGTTTGATTATTTGCTCTTATTTTCATTATTTTTATTTGACAGTGTAGTCCTTTTTTCCCTGAACATAACATATACCGAACCGTACCGAATCCGTGAGCCTAAAACCGTGCTACAAATCGAACCGTGAACAATTTGAACTGTTGCACCCCTAGTATACGCGATGTGTTCATTCCACTTCAGTCTCCCTACCTGCCAGAGAAGGGAGCCACGTCGGAAGCAATCTTTTCAAAAAAGCCCATAGGGTCGTCCTTTTCAGATCCTTCAGGCAATTCAACCAGACACAGATTGCTGCGCCTGTTGCAATCTTGTAAATCCACCACCTGTTGTTCAAGCGCGGCTAATCGCACATCATGATCTGTGACTACTTTCTTTTGTTCTCATATCTCACCTGTAAGAAG
The DNA here is from genome assembly GCF_018812025.1 of Megalobrama amblycephala. Lineage (NCBI taxonomy): Eukaryota > Metazoa > Chordata > Actinopteri > Cypriniformes > Xenocyprididae > Megalobrama > Megalobrama amblycephala. The sequence goes on along the minus strand of NC_063045.1, from coordinate 20,690,833 downwards.
ATCGAGTTTAGACCATAGAGACTGCACAACTGACATGTAAGAAGCAAATTCACTCCGTATTGCCGTCAACTCTGTTTTTAGAATGTCCTGAAAGCATGCTACTGTGTTAGCCATTTTGTCAACCGTATCACTCATGGTTGGTCAGTGTCTTGGATCTCTTCTTAATCGTAGAAGACGACGGCGACAAATCCTGCTGTTTTCTATTGTGTGCCATCTGGTAAAGTGCAAATATTGAATAAAACCTAAAACAAAAAAACGGGCAAAAAAGGGGCTAAATGTACAGAACTCTAATCATGTGCTTCAAGTCACGTAACTCACTTGCAGTTTTATTTGCAATTTTTCTGTTACCACATGGGTTAAGATACTTTTAAATTTAATCAAAATATCAATGAAATTCTAATTATTGAAGAATCTCAAAAAAGTGAAGGACAACAAGTAGTGAAGAAAGCATTTGTACACATAAGAGTACTTAGATTTTACTGTATATGTGAAATGGGGCACTCTATTCATTTACAAATGTCTATAGATGGTAATGTGTTACTAGTTTGTCACTTTACTGTATTGACAAGTGTGTTGGACTATTTTCAGATATCAGGAAAGATCTGTGTATGATAGTATATTTATAAGCTAAAATAAAAGGACAAAGACATAATAAAAAACTATAAAAAATAATAAAAAAAATGAATTTTTAGTATTTGTTTATTTTATTTTTAGGACAGTATAGAAAGTGCACAGGAATCAAAGTGGAATAGTAACTTGGGTCCCCCTTCACTGTGAATTTTTATTTATCTTTCAGAAATTGTTTGTGAACCTTACTGTGAAGTGTAAAAAAAAAAAACTTTGAATGAGTGTTACTGTAAAGTGAAAGCAGCACACAATTCTGTCACTTGCAGAGTATTTATTAACATTAGATTGCAATACATTACAGACATCACAACATTGTTAATTGTTAATGTATTCAGTTAAACTGACAAAGAAAATATATAAATTCTACATTAGTACAGCTCACATTTTCTTCTGAAATTGTAAAATGTGATTAATTACTTATTCTTCCTTGATATGTTTCTGGATCCAGGAGAGAATATCCTCATCGATATGAATTGAAAGAGTTCCATCTGGATTGATGGGAACAGCGACAGGGAGAGGAATAGCCATCCTTGACAGAGTCATCTAGAGCAGCAGAAACAAAAATAATTATTTGTATTTTTCTGAATTATGTCTCTTTGTGAGTCATAATTTAAAGGAAAATTATTTCACCTCTGGAATCCTAGCAATGACATTCAAGGATCTCTGAGTTGGCAAGGCTGCAGTCAGTTCAATCTCTTTCTCACTGTTTGTTGCTCTTTCAAGTCTAAAGCCTGCCTGGAGAGCCGCCATAGGGATGTGCTTAGACAGCCTAGTTGTGAAGGGATGTACAAAGAAGAGCAGATTAAACAAGTGCCATTTTTTACACTATTCATTTGTCACTCAGTGTTTCTGAACATTACTTTTTGGCATAGGTGGTGACGATTAGTGGCAGCCTCTCCCATTCCAGCTCTAGACGTGCAGCAGGGAATTCGCCCAGGACACCGGCTTCAGCTTTAGCAGTGACTGCATACTGTTGGCATTCTGGACCCCAAGCAACCCTGGCCTGAAAAAGGACAGTTGTGTTCAAAGGATGGTATTTATGTCAATTATTTCACCTGAGAAATTCATTTCGATAATTGTTCTAAAACCTTTTTTTTTTTTTTTAAAGATCACACAAGTCTTTTCGGTCTTACAGTGACTTTGTGTTTGCTCAGCAGGGCACCGTCAGCACAGATCTTCAGGTTGTCATTTTCAGCGATGGAGGAAATGACGAGCTGCACTCTTGCGGTTGGCTTGTCAAAGTAAGCTGCAAGTTGGTAGCCCAGCAGCTTGTGGTCAACTCTCACAGCACGGGCAATGACAGCAAAAACAGGTGGAATACCATTTCCAAGGAACTTAGCCTGAAAACATAAACCATAATAGATTCAAATTGATTTTAGTTTAAAATGTCACATTTGGTTGTTTTATGTTATGAACAAACAAATGACACAAATTGATTCACCTGTTTCCGGAGAGCCTCAAAGCTAGATGCAGCGCTTCCACTGCTTTTTGCCTTTGAGGCGCCATGGGGTGCCATGTACTGCAAGCAAAATGATATCATATACATGATGAATATTTGATGATCTAAAAGAAACAATATTTTTAACAAAAATATTTTTAGTATAGTTACCCGATCTTTGTGGAACTTCCTGAAAGGCTCCATGATGGTGGCAGTCTAAAAATTAATATTAAATTAATATTTATGAAACAAATATTGACTTCCAATCCAACATGCTACATTCCATATTCTCACCTCAGACACACGAGAGCTGGACATGGAGGAGCTTGAACTGCTGATGATGCGGCTGCTGCTGCTGCTGCTGCTTTCAGAAGAGACGGGCACATTTTTATCTTCAGTCTCCAGGATTTCCCTCAGTTTCAACAAGAAGGCCTTTCCTTCTGGAGTCTCCTCATCAATGAGGTTGATTTGCTTAAGGAGCCTCTCAGCAGCTCTCGGACCAACTTGGACTTCAAGCTCCAATCTTTCAACTGCAGGACCTTCAGCTAAAGTCAAAATGACAAACACTTAGCATATAATCTAAAAATACTTTAGTTTAATTAATTTAATATTCTCTCTAAGAATACCTCTTGACACTGCAGCACGAGCTGAGTGCTGTCCAATTACGTAGAAGAGAGGAGCATTTTTGATAAAAGCAGCGTTGTGAGAGTGCACTTCAATGCACCCCTTGATTTCAATGTATGGGACAGCAAGACAGAGAGTCTTGTGAAATGGAGCAGTAGCTCTCACAGGAGTCTCATCTGGTGTCTCGGAGGACTGGAAAGAAAATTAAGTATTATATCAAGACTTGTCATTTTAAAACTTGAAGCAAATTAATGCTTAGCATACTAACACATATCCATCATGTGTGTTCAAATTTTACCAAATAATCAGCAGGAGTCTGGGCATTTTGCATGGCCAACTCAGGTACTAAGGGAACAATCCTCTCAGCAGTGGGATCTTCAATGTTTCTGACCACAGCAAGAGTCTCAAAGCTGTAGGAACATATTTGGGTGGGTCATATTTCACTTTCATAAACCCTTTGAACTGATTCAAAATGATTGCTACACAGGACTGAGTAAGATTGCATTACCTCACAGCAGCAATGTGTTCAGGAAGCTCAACAGGCAGAGCCTCCACCTTGTAGTTGCCCTTCAGAATGTCTGCTCTTGCAGCCACTTTTCCAGGGGCAATTGTACGGATCTTTCCTCTCGCCATAACAGCAGCTTGGATCAAGGCAGTATTCACTCCCATCACAGCAAAGGTCTGGAGAGCAACACTGAAATGAGAATAAGGGAGATTGTTTGTAAAACTGTTGTTGTGTACTTCATATCCCATCTTCATGATTGTAGCTGCAAAAGCATACCTTGGTCTTGCTTCAGCTTGGAGTTGAACATCAGTCTTCTTCAGCTGCTCAAGAGTCATGGTCTCAATCTGCTCAGGGAGAGGAGGTGTAATGGTGGCCTTAACTAGAAGGGTGAACAGAACAACATCAAACTTGGAAGTGACACCCTCATATCCAAGGAACAGATAAAAAATTCTAAGAAAACAATGGTACCATTGAGGCTTGCAGCAGCAACAGCAGCAGTGTACAAACTGAGCTCCATGGGCACACCAAGTGCTGTTGGCAAGATACGCCGCACTTCAGCTGCAAGCAGGGGTCTGGCGTACTGAAAGGCAATTCCTTCCTGCAAAGCTTTAAGGGCACCCTTCAACAGTTCACGTGGTTTGGGTCCAGTGGCAATCTGGGAATAGTGTTTATGAGAATTTTAATTCTAATTGTGATAATTATTTGTGAGGCAGATCTCAAAAATATATGGTAATGAGAGAGGAGATTTAAACTACAACACAGTACCGGTATTGCTTCTTCAATGACGGTCTTGTCAATGTTTAAATAAGCCACTTCTTGTCCAAATAATTTGATGTAGGCTGAAGCCAGTGGCTGATTGGTTGGCAAGGCCTTCCAGTTTGCAAGCTTGAAGAGTTAAAACAGAGAAGTTATATATATTTAGATAAATATATTTATCCTATGTTATGCTTATAATACATAAAATTACAAAATTATACAATACACTGGACATGAAAACTTACTGCTCTCAGGGTACGCTTAACCTTTGTGATACGATCAACACTTTCATCTGCAGCAGGAGATTGCAGAAGAGCCTCCTGGATTCCTTCAGTTCTCAAACCAATCTGTTAGAAAGAATCAACTGATTGTAGACTGAAAACACTTTAAAACCATGAATCAGATTTTCTTCAAAAGGTCTTGGTTTGCCCACCTCAAGAACATCAGCAGCAGCTCCAGCCAGATAAGCACGTGCTTTAGCTACAACAGCTCTGGGCAGGATGGTGGCGGCATCATTGATCATGTAGGCACTACCAGCAGCTCCAATCATAAGAGGAGCTGCACAGGGACAGAGGTAAGAATACAATTAATGCCATTTTCATTGTCAGAAGTTTTGTTCAAATTTTTTACACACTTTAAGAAACACCCAAGACACCATTTTTAGCTCTCTTATAAAAACTTACTATGGTAGAAGTCCAGCTGAAGGGCTCTGCTGAAACGGAAGCTAAGCCTGTCCAGCTTGCGGCTCATGAGCTTGATGGCAACATTAGCTGCACCAGCACTGAAATGGACAATCATGATTACCTCTGGCTTTTGCTCATTTGATGAAATAAAGCAAAATAAATGAGAAATTATTTGTTTTTCTTACACAGCTGCCATATCAGGAGCAGTGATTCTGGTCAAGGACTTGATGTGGGAATAGGCAAAGCTTGCAACATGCATGTTAGTCTCAGTCTTCAAAGCACCAGCAAGACTGGAGACAAGGGCCACTGAGGGGCTTTGCCTCAAACAACACAATGCAAGCAACCATTCGCACTTCTGGGTGGAGAGCCCTGTCCAATACAAGCTGGAGGGCCACTGGCTGAACCTGAGGAAGGGTATACAGGGAGTGCAGAATTATTAGGCAAGTTGATTTTCTGATCATATTTTTTTTTCCCAAGCACATTTTACCAATTCCAATCCACATCAATCTTAATAACTACTATTAATATTGTTTTTAATCATTTATAAGTGATATATAATTGTTCATGAAGGCTGAAAATGAAAAATGCCTTATATTCAGGTGTGCAGAATTATTAGGCAAGTTTTCTTTTACAGGCAAAATGAGCCAAAAAAGAGATTTAACTCAGACTGAAAAGTCAAAAATTATTAAATACTCATGAGAAGGACGCAATACTAATGCAATATTAGAAATTGCAAAGTTAAAGCATGACCAAGGGACAGCAAAATGCTCATTGGGTCAGCGGGGTCAGACAAAAACAGGTGGAAAAGAAAAGACACGTTAACTGCAAAATAATTAAGAATTAAGTGTGAAACCATCAGGAACCCTTTAGTCTCCAGCGCCACCATTTTCCAGAACTGCAACCTACCTGGAGTCTCCAGAAGTGCAAGGTGTCAGGATCTCAGAGACTTAGGTTAGCTAAAGAATCCTAAAAAATGACCCGCACTTGATAAGAATCACAAGCTGAAGTGTTATAAAATACATGAAGACTGGGTTTTTATAGGCCTTATAAACAGACAGCTTGAGAGTGACTCCTGAAGGACCAGCACCACATCCTCTTGTACCACTGTTTGAAGAATTTATCTTCCAGAATCTGGCAGTAAGTTTTGGAAGATCATTTTTAGTCCATCTCTGCAAGACAGACATTTCAGGATAAGAGATGGACTAAAAGTGAACTCAAACACCTTACTGCCAGATTCTGGATAAATTCTTCAAACAGTGGTACAAGAGGATGTGGTGCTGGTCCATCAGGAGTCATTCTCAAGCTGTCTGTCTATAAGCCCTATTAAAACCCAGTCTTCATGTATTTTATAACACTTCAGCTTGTGATTCTTATCAAGTGCGGGTCATTTTTTAGGATTCTTTAGCTAACCTAAGTCTCTGAGATCCTGACACCTTGCACTTCTGGAGACTCCAGGTAGGTTGCAGTTCTGGAAAATGGTGGCGCTGGAGACTAAAGGGTTCCTGATGGTTTCACACTTAATTCTTAATTATTTTGCAGTTAACGTGTCTTTTCTTTTCCACCTGTTTTTGTCTGACCCCGCTGACCCAATGAGCATTTTGCTGTCCCTTGGTCATGCTTTAACTTTGCAATTTCTAATATTGCATTAGTATTGCGTCCTTCTCATGAGTATTTAATAATTTTTGACTTTTCAGTCTGAGTTAAATCTCTTTTTTGGCTCATTTTGCCTGTAAAAGAAAACTTGCCTAATAATTCTGCACACCTGAATATAAGGCATTTTTCATTTCCAGCCTTCATGAACAATTATATATCACTTATAAATGATTAAAAACAATATTAATAGTAGTTATTAAGATTGATGTGGATTGGAATTGGTAAAATGTGCTTGGGAAAAAAATATGATCAGAAAATCAACTTGCCTAATAATTCTGCACTCCCTGTAAGGTTTACTTATTAATGGAAGAAATAAGCACAATAATGCATAATCTTTTCTTGTTTGCATTATTTCTTTTTATTTTATTTTATTTACATTTCTACATTGTCTGACACTTACCAGTTTGGGTTCTTTCTTGGCAATGTTCCTCAGGGCCAAGATGGCATCAACCTGGACTCTAATAGGCACAGAAGCAGCTGCAGTGTTTAGTACAGGAAGGAGCTTCATGATGGGTTTAAGACTAGCAGGGTGACCAGCATTGCCCAGAACTTTCAGAGCCAAAGTAATTTCAGGAATGTCATTCTTGGAAATGGCCTCTGCAGCAAGCTCATGGATGGGCTAATGAGTTTGAGACACATACAGTTGGACAAATATTAAAATATAATAGTATGTCCATGACAGAATCCATGATCGAGGGCTTGAGGTGTTTACCCTAAGGAGCTCGGCAGAGCAAGTGGGAACTGCAGCACAGTGTTTGGCAATCATGGAACCATATCCAAGCATGACGACTTCACGAAGAGCTGGGATTGTGGCGATTTTCTCGTGCAAAGCCAAACTCTGATCAGCAAAATACAGAAATCATTCATTTGATTTAGGTAAGATTTGAAGAACAGCACTTTGAGTATAGAAAGATGTACTCACAGCTGTCAACTGGATGGTGTCCAAATCAGCAGTGACCATTTGCAAAGCAACTACAAGAGCCTGAATGAACTCGGGAATGGTAAGTTCACCAGCCAGGAACTTCTCCTTGATTAATTTTACAATGACCGGTGTGCCAACAGCAGGAAGAGCATCCAGAAGCCAGCGCCTAACAGATTAATTGTTTAAAATATATTTGTTATAAGAAACTGCATTTGAACTACATTACTATTAAAGTTTTGCTCTCATATTGTACCTGTAAACTGGTTTGTCCTTGAACTGAGCCCAGATGGCTTCAGTATTCTCCAAGGTGGCAGCACGCAGGAGCTGGACCAGCTGAACAAACTTAAGTGGAGCATCATCATGGACCATGGCCATATTGTTTGCAACAAGGTGCTGTAAGACCTCAATAATCTAGAGAGAGTAAGGGCAACACTCAGATGATGTCTTCATGGATCAAATGCTTTGACTTGGAGACTGTTAAAGTTTTTAGGTAGTGTATTATACCTGGGCTGGTGCATCACTGATCTTTGTGAGTTGAATGGGGGTCTGAAGTAGTTCAGTTGCAAACTCATACTGCAGGGATCCACGGGCCAAATAATCAGCTTTGATTGGAACGACAGGGGTCTTCTCAATCTCAACAAAAGCCAAGGTTTGTCTAAAAAAAATTATTTATTTATTAGTAATATTGTTAGTTCATATTTTAAGAGAAATCTTGCAGAGGACTAATCATACTTTGCTTCCATCTGGGCAGCACCATGGATCTCATTGAAGGGTGAAAACTGATGCACTTCCTCAACTGTTGCTTCAGCGATCAGTACACCGGCTGCAGCTGGTTTCATGATGTAGTTGTAAGATGCAGTTTCAATCAGACTCTTCACCCGCTGTTAAAAGAAAGGTATGTGACATTTGACTCTCAACATTTTCATTATATTGAGTAAGTATTTCAATTCTTCCCAAACTTGTTCATTACCTCTGTGCATTCAGCACACTTCTCAGTGTATGCCAAGCCGATGTCCTTCATGATTCTCTCCTGGCAGTGGCTCAGATCCTTGGACTTGGTGACAATAATGTGGTTGGCCTTTGTATCCTCACTGATGACATAGTGGGTCCTGCACACTCCCTGAGCTCCAGCCTTGAAGGACAAGTAAAAAAAAAAAAAAAAATAGATTGCAGAACTAATTATGGAAATAGATCATAAACATACTAAGAGCACTTTTTTACCTCTTGCAGCTCATAGATGTTCTGGGTCTTCTTGAGATTGAGCTGAAGGATGTTGAGGATTCCTCTGTGCAAGTTCAGCACTGTAGGGGAGACTCCTGCAGGGGCGAATACCTTTCCAACCACACCATTAGCATACTCAAACTTGATGGGAATCTGAAGCTGAGCAGCCAGAGCTGAGGTGAGCTTAGTGGCAGGAACAAATGGATCCTTGGGCCAAATGCCAGCATACTCGTGGAGTAGAGGATCCATGAGCTGTAAAGCAATATCTTCACTTAAAATGAGGGAATTGCATCTTTTAACAGCCAATGCTTGCTAACACATTTTTAGTTTTCTCTTAGGTTGAACATCTATAAAGTTTACAGTTCTTAATGGTCATTACCTTCATCAGGAAGGTGTTTTCTGTCACGGCACTGAGGTGAACCTTGCTGCTGACTTTTATACCTGCTCTGGCCAGACCTTCTTGAGGAAGACCACCCAAGAGCAGAGCCTCATACTTGTACACATAGGTCTTATCCAGGGCAAACTCAGGAACTAAAAGTGTACAGTATTTTTGATTTGCGTCAATTGTTAGGGTCATTACTTTTAAGCAATAATGCAGTCTAAATCAACAATTAAAAGTTATTTGCTAAATCATATTACTTACCAAGGTTGATCTGTTGACTTGCTAAAAGAAATAGAGAAAAATATATATTTAAAAAAAATTAATAGGTTTTCAAGAGGTTCTAATTTCCTAAACAAGTTTTCCTAAAGACATAAAAGGAGAGAGAAGGAGAAAAATATAGAAATATATTTTGACTTACCCACTAGGGCTACAGTCAGAGCAAGCACAACAGCTCTCATGGCTGATGGTTTGTGAAGAGCTCCTCAGAGAAACAGATCTTTTATAGTTGTTTTTTGCTGACCAAGTATTAATTCTTAAATTAACAATTGTACAATACTTCTGTCAACTTATTTGAACAAAATATCAGTAGAGGTTAGGCTACCCTGGCCTGTCATCATGTCATTGTTCAGGCCAATGTCCACAGTGAAATGCTGATCATTTGTCTTTTATATTCATTAAGGTGATTTTTCCCCAGTTCTATCGTATCAATAAAATAATGCTTAAGCAACAAAATTAGAGTTTTTATACAGTATATAGATAACTATGGAGTAGGTATATTACAGTAAACATATTATTATTAAACATATTATTGTACATTTTTATACAAATAATCATTTTAGTTAACAACCCTGGCTTGAAGGCAAACTTAGCTATCAGTTTTGGGTTAGGTTACCCTGGCCTGTCTGTCATCATATCATTCGTCAGGCCAATGTCCACAGTGAAATGCTGACCATTTTTCTTTTATTAATCTAAATCTAAAAACTACCATATGTTAAATGTCCATTAGTTAAAGTGCACAGTTTATTTATTTTCAGGGCTTTCAAAAAATAACGTTAATTTCTGTAATTAACATTTTCTGTTTAACGCTTTAAAAATATTTAACACAATCAATGCATCATCCATTTTTATCTGTCATCCTTTGACTATCATTACAATATCCACTTTATTTTGCAACGCGGAATTAAGCTATTTTCTGTGAATGTCAGAAGACAGTGTGTTAATGATTACGACAATACATAAATATATTATGATTAAAAATATCATTTTCCAATATCAAGTTGAATAACAAGCTGTCTGACATTCTTTTTAAGCTATGTTGCTAAGGTCATATTGAATATTATACTCTTTACAGTTACTTTATTGTCAGGGTTAATGAACAAAAAGATTAAGCTTTTAAAACTCTACACAACATGCATGCAACAGACATGATGTTATAAAGTCTAGCGTAGGTTCTCAGATACTGGGATTTCTCATGTCACTAAATTCACCATTAACTATTCACCTGAACAGTTTATGATGTTTTATACGGTATCATTATATTCCTTGACCATCAAAACATAGGGGTTTACATCACCTTTTCTGTGTTATCATGTTTGATTTGGAAGATATGATATAAAATACATAATTTGGTTATGACGGAAAGTAAAATGGTCACCATGGCGACCACAAGGCGTTTCTGTGATATCTGAAAATGTTCAGGGCCCCAAACTGTTCAAGTAAATTTCATGCTTTTATGAAAAAGTGAATATTTCACCTTAAATTTTGCACATATCACCTGGACTAAAAATAATATTGGTAACTTACAGTGATGGAGATGAGAGATGTGTGTCACCTTAATCTAATAATATTCACTGTGAAGTTTGTTTTTTTACATGCTGCTTTGGGTGACCCAAATTCAAATATATATATAGACAGGTACTGGTCATATAATTAGAATATCATCAAAAAGTTGATTTATTTCACTAATTCCATTCAAAAAGTGAAACTTGTATATTATATTCATTCATTACACACAGACTGATACAGTATATTTCAAATGTGTATTTCTTTTAATTTTGATGATTATAACTGACAACTAAGGAAAATCCCAAATTCAGTATCTCAGAAAATTAGAATATTACTTAAGACCAATACAAAGAAAGGATTTTTAGAAATCTTGGCCAACTGAAAAGTATGAACATGAAAAGTATGAGCATGTACAGCACTCAATACTTAGTTGGGGCTCCTTTTGCCTGAATTACTGCAGCAATGTGGCATGGCATGGAGTGGATCAGTCTGTGGCACTGCTCAGGTGTTATGAGAGTCCAGGTTGCTCTGATAGTGTCCTTCAGCTCTTCTGCATTGTTGGATCTGGCATATCGCATCTTCCTCTTCACAATACCCCATAGATTTTCTATGGGGTTAAGGTCAGGTGAGTTTGCTGGCCAATTAAGAACAGGGATACCATGGTCCTTAAACAAGGTACTGATAGCTTTGGCACTGTGTGCAGGTGCCATGTCCTGTTGGAATATGAAATATGCATCTCCATAATGTTGGTCAGCAGCAGGAAGCATGAAGTGCTCTAAAACTTTCTGGTATACGGCTGCGTTGACCTTGGACTTCAGAAAACACAGTGGAAAAACACCAGCAGATGACATGGCACCCCAAACCATCACTGACTGTGGAAACTTTACACTGGACCTCAAGCAACGTGGATTGTGTGCCTCTCCTCTCTTCCTCCAGACTCTGGGACCCTGATTTCCAAAGGAAATGCAAAATTTACTTTCATCAGAGAACATAACTTTGGACCACTCAGCAGCAGTCCAGTACTTTTTGTCTTTAGACGCTTCTGACGCTGTCTGTTGTTCAAGAGTGGCTTGACACAAGGAATGCGACAGCTGAAACCCATGTCTTGCATACGTCTGTGCGTAGTGGTTCTTGAAACGCTGACTTCAGCTGCAGTCCACTCTTTGTGAATCTCCCCCACATTTTTGAATGGGTTTTGTTTCACAATCCTCTCCAGGGTGCGGTTATCCCTATTGCTTGTACACTTTTTTCTACCACATCTTTTTCTTCCCTTCGCCTCTCTATTAATGTGCTTGGACACAGAGCTCTGTGAACAGCCAGCCTCATTTGCAATGACCTTTTGTGTCTTGCCCTCCTTGTGCAAGGTGTCAATGGTCGTCTTTTGGACAAATGTCAAGTCAGCAGTCTTCCCCATGATTGTGTAGCCTACAGAACTAGACTGAGAGACCATTTAAAGGCCTTTGCAGGTGTTTTAAGTTAATTAGCTGATTAGAGTGTGGCACCAGGTGTCTTCAATATTGAACCTTTTCACAATATTCTAATTTTCTGAGATACTGAATTTAGGATTTTTCTTAGTTGTCAGTTATAATCATCAAAATTAAAAGAAATAAACATTTGAAATATATCAGTCTGTGTGTAATGAATGAATATAATATACAAGCTTCACTTTTTGAAAAGAATTAGTGAAATAAATCAACTTTTTGATGATATTCTAATTATATGACCAGCACCTGTATATATAAAGCAATAAGGTATGAGAGGCTGTGCTGTATCGTGAATAAGTGCAACCCCTTCAGCCATGACTTATTCACGATACAGCACTAGCCTCCAGTACCTATTTCTTTTATAAAACAGTTACCACACAATATAAATATTAATGCCAAAAAGATGTATCAATGCAATCTTCATGAAGTAAACTTTCACTAAAAGCCTTCCTTTCGCCAGGACAAAAATTCCTTGACAGTGAACAGCAACAGAAGTTACATTAATACGCCATTAGTTGGCGGCAAAGACTGTCTTTTTGAGTGAGTCAGTCAGTAGCAAAGACTTGTACATTGAAAAGACTGAACTGTTGTGAACACAGAACAAGACGCAACTACCAAATGCTTTGACTAGCGCTGTCAGTGACAGGAAAACATACAGTTTACCTTACTAAGATCGGTTGCTAAGGGTGTTGTGTAGTGACACACAGAACCGTTGGGTGAAGCAGTCATTATCATGAATAAAACACAGCTATTGACCAGTCAGAATCAATGACAGGAACTAACCATTTTTATATATATATATATATATATATATATATGATAGCGATATGGCTGTATATCAGCACGGCTGTGATTTGATTTGAACTCGAAAAGAAGTAACATTGAGTTGCTTCATTGAAACTCTTTGTAATATGTGAAGTATAATGAGAGAGAGATCGCCTGAGCGAGTGCATTACCTGCATCTAGCTGATATTCTTCAGGTCAGACTTATATTCATAATCACAAAATCAGTTTATATGTCCGCTGAGGAAAATCTTTGTCTTTGTCCTTTTAACATCAGGCTGTCATCATTCCCATGAGAGTGCTAGTCAATGCATTTGTCAGTTGTGTCTTGTAAGATGTTGTTTAAAGTAAAAACAATGTCCTTGTTTCTTTGTTTCTGTACATTTCAATATAAAAGTCTTTCTAACTGACTCACTCACTCATAAAGACAGTCTTTGCCGCCATCACATGGTGTATTAATGTAACACAATGAAGTCGAAATCACTTACGGACCCTTTCTCAATACCATAAACACGGCATGTTATTTATATAAAATATTATTTATTGAACAATAATATTTAAATTAACAACAATAGCCATTATAACAGTATAAGAAGGAAAAAATATAGGAAATAAACACAAGCAAACAGTTCAGTCAATTGTATAAAAGCAGTGTTCTAGTTAGTACAGGAGGTAATTTCAATATAAATATAAAGTTATGAAACTTAATATAGCCCTTAAGCCAAATCTATTAGCTCTGGTACAAGTAATAGATTACTAAGGCCGTGTTTCCACTGTTCGGTCTAAAGCGGGCGTGCTAGTGCGTGCCAGGGCCAGTCGCGTTTCCACTGTCACTTCCGGGGCTTGATCTTGCCTCCAGGGGCGGAGCCAGGGGGTGGCCAGGGGTGGCCGTGGCCACCCTTGGCTTAAGCTTGGCCACCTCTTTGGCGACCCCGCTCACAATTGCTTTCTCTGTCTACTTTTTTTGTTGACAAGAAATTTTATTTTAATTTAATTTAATTTTATTTTGTTTTATTTAAACGCAGAACCGTCTCTTTAAGACCACAAAAAACGGGAGAGTTTTCAGACGCGCACTCCAACATCGCCTCAGCGCCAGGCGCAAGTCAAACGCGTGTGGAAACGATACAGGTGCTGAATGAGCTTCAGCAGAACAACAGTGAACGGCGAACATTATATATATATATATATCTATAGCTTACGTCAATGTTTCTCAAATGGTGGGTTGCAAGACCGCGCACTTTTCAATCACGCGCAAATATAGCGCGCTGTATATATTACTCACTATAAAAACGTTGTAGTTCTGTCGTCTATTAAGTCATGCAATAACCAAACAAGGCTATTAAAGCTGCATTAAAACTGCATGCATGTAGGCCTATATATGCGTCACATGTCTCTGGATTAAAATATTCTGCTATGTGAGATCACAATATAAGGCACTGTCAGGCACGGATTCAGTTGCAGGTAACAGAAAAGTTTATTTTTGCTCTCACTGAGCGCAGGGGGAAAAAGAAAACAAACAAAAGAGAGAGAATGTCCAAAACAAGGTCCTAGCGTCGCTTGTGACGCAGCGTGGAAGTCACTCTGCCCAGAGCGTTGACAGTGACGCAGCGTCGAAATCTCACCAATTCTCCAGGAGAGAGCGTTGAGATTGCTGAGAGGGGCTGGAGCGATACATCCAAGTCTCAACTGACACAAAGATAGTCAGGGCAGGGAGAAGAACAAAAATGTCTGGCAGAATGAGAAACAACTGATCAAAACAAAATAAATAAAACAAAGCAGCACTTGGAGTCTAAATACACGATACAGCAAGACAAGACAAACAAGAGAAGGTCAAGAGCGAAGCGTTGGCTCAAACATACAACAACGGTCTGACAAAAGACTGAGCACAAGAGGATCTAATATAGGGGAAAGCTAATGAGGGATAAGTGGCAACAGGTGTGACAGAGAACACAATAGAAGATAAGGTAACGAGTGGGAGGGGAAAAACGCCACACTGACAGCAGAGCACATGGAGAGCTGTCAAAACAACAGATCAGCATGAAGACAACAGGACACGCAGACACAGGACAAGACAACAAAACTGGGCAAATCAGACCGAAGTCATGACAGTACCCCCCCCCCCAGGAGCGCCACCAGGCGCAACCGGGAGGGGCTCACCTCGTCGCCGACGGAAGTCCTCAATCAGAGTCTGGTCCAGAATGTCCCGAGCCGGAATCCAACTCCTCTCATCAGGGCCATAGCCCTCCCAGTCCACCAGATACTGGAAACCCCGACCACGGCGTCTAACGTCCAAAAGCTTTCTCACAGTATAAACTGGGGAGCCATCCACTAGACGAGGGAGGGGGGGTTTAGGGGAAGAAACAACAGGATTAAGAGTAGACCTAAACACAGGCTTGACCCTGGACACATGAAAAACAGGGTGAACCCGACCAAGAGTGTGAGGAAGCTTGAGCTGTACTGCCACCGGACTCAGGACCTTGGTGATGCGATATGGCCCAACGAACCTGGGTGCCAGCTTCCGAGAAGGCACCCGGAGAGGCAGGTCCTTGGTGGATAGCCATACTTTCTGACCGCAAACATACTGGGGAGCCGGAGTCCGGTGACGGTCAGCCGCCTTCTTGGTCCGTCTGGAAGCCCGGGCCAAGGCCTCCTCAGCCCTTCTCCAGGTGCGTCGACACCGACGGACAAAGGCCAAGGCAGACGGGACCGCGGCTTCGGGTTCCTGTGCAGGAAAAAGGGGAGGTTGATAACCCACAGAACATTGAAAAGGAGACATACCCGTAGACGCCACCGGAAGGGAGTTGTGGGAATATTCGACCCACGGTAGCTGCTGACTCCAGGAGCTCGGACTATGTGATGCCAGGCAGCGGAGAGCTCGCTCGAGATCCTGGTTGGCTCGCTCAGCCTGCCCGTTGGTCTGGGGGTGAAAACCTGAAGACAAACTCGTTGAGGCCCCGATCTGTCTACAGAATTCTTTCCAAAACCGGGAGACAAATTGTGGTCCTCTGTCGGAGACCACATCAACCGGAAGACCATGGATCCGGAAGACATGGTCCACCACCACCTGCGCTGTCTCCTTGGCGGAAGGGAGTTTAGGTAAGGGAATAAAATGGGCCGCCTTGGAGAAACGGTCCACCACCGTCAGAATCACGGTGTTACCTCTCGACGGGGGAAGACCAGTGACGAAATCAAGGGCCAGGTGTGACCATGGACGAGAGGGAATGGGTAAAGGCTGTAACAGACCAACAGGAGACTGGTTAGACGTCTTATTTTGAGCGCACACTGAGCAAGCCAACACGAACTGCCTGACATCTTGGGCCATGGATGGCCACCAAAATCGCTGACGGATGGCAGCCAGCGACCTCCGAACCCCAGGATGACAGGCTACTCTGGACTCATGCCCCCACCGAAGGACCTCAGGGCGCAGCGCAGCCGGCACAAACAATCGACCCCCTGGACACCCCCTTGGAACTTCCTCCCTCCGCACGGCCTCCCCCACCCGCCGCTCGACATCCCAGGAAAGGGACCCCACCACCATCTCCCTCGAGAGAATGGCTTTAGGGGCCGCCTCCTCCCCAGGATCCTCGAACAAACGAGAAAGGGCATCAGGCTTGACATTTTTGGAGCCTGGCCGATACGAGAGGGAGAAGTTAAACCGGCCAAAGAAGAGTGCCCAGCGGGCCTGGCGAGCATTCAACCTCTTGGCCGAACGGACGTACTCCAAATTCTTGTGGTCCGTCCAGACCAAGAAGGGCCGCGCTGCTCCCTCCAACCAGTGGCGCCACTCCCCCAGAGCCAGCCTGACTGCCAGCAGCTCCCTGTTACCTATGTCATAATTTCGCTCGGCAGGGCTCAAACGGTGAGAAAAGAAGGCACAAGGGTGCACCTTCCCATCTCTGGGGAACCGCTGGGACAGGACCGCGCCTACCCCGACATCGGAGGCATCCACCTCAACAATGAATTGCCGTTCAGGATCTGGAAGACAAAGAACAGGAGCAGAAATGAAACGGGACTTAAGATCATCAAAGGCCTCCTGAGCCTGGGCACTCCATCTGAACGGTACCTTAGGTGAGGTGAGTGCTGTTAAGGGTGCAGCAACCAGGCTAAAGTTCCGGATGAATCGCCTATAGAAGTTGGCGAACCCCAAGAACCGCTGCAGCGCCTTCCGAGAGTCAGGGGTTGGCCACTCAGCCACGGCCCTTACCTTAGCAGGATCGGCTTTGATCCCCTCCGTTGAGATTATATGCCCCAAGAACGAAACAGACTTAGCATGGAACACGCACTTCTCCGCCTTGACGTAAAGCTGGTTCTCCAGCAGCCGTTGGAGCACCTGACGGACATGTTGAGTGTGTACCTGCAAGGAGGGAGAGAAGATGAGAATATCATCAAGGTACACAAAGACAAATCTGTTCACCATGTCTCTCAACACGTCGTTCACCAGGGCCTGGAAGACAGCTGGGGCGTTGGTGAGCCCAAAGGGTAGAACCCGGTATTCAAAGTGTCCCGTTGGGGTGTTAAATGCTGTCTTCCACTCATCCCCCTCGCGTATGCGGACCAAATGGTAGGCATTACGGAGGTCTAGCTTGGTAAAGACCCTGGCTCCCTGCAGCAATTCAAAGGCTGATGACATCAGAGGCAGAGGATACCTGTTCTTTATGGTGATGTCATTAAGACCCCGGTAGTCAATGCAGGGTCGCAGGGAGCCATCCTTCTTCTTAACGAAGAAGAACCCAGCCCCAGCGGGTGAGGAAGAGGAACGGATGAGGCCGGCATTTAAGGATTCCTGAATATACTTGTCCATGGCCTCTCTCTCAGGACCAGATAGGGAATACAGACGACCCTTGGGCGGAGAAGTGCCTGGGAGGAGATCGATGGCACAGTCATACGGTCGATGAGGAGGTAAGGATGTGGCCCGGGACCTACTGAAGACCCGACAAAGATCACGGTACTCCTCCGGGACTCCGGTGAGATCGACCTCCTCAACCTGAAAAACAGAAGACACAGAGACAGGAGACAAGGCAGCACCCAAACATGACGCAAGACAAGACTGGCTCCAAGAGAACACAGAATTACCAGACCAATCCACGTGAGGGTTGTGCTGCACCAGCCACGGGTGTCCAAGAACAACGGGAGCGCCCGGGGAATTTAGGAGGTACAGCTCGATCACCTCACGGTGATTGCCAGAAACAATAAGACTTATGGAAGGTGTGGTGTGGGTAATGGAAGAAATGAGGAGACCATTGAGGGAGCGGACAGAGATAGGAGAGGAAAGTGGAATGGCAGGAATACCCCACAATGCCGCAACAGAGACATCCAGGAAGTTGCCTTCGGCGCCCGAGTCGATCAGAGCAGAACAGGAATGGACAGTGTCTTCATACTGAACAGAGACCTTTAACAGTGTATGTGAGATGGGGGAGTCATGACAAGGAGTAGTGCCCACCAGGATCCCCCGGGTTACTGATGGGCTCCGGCTTTTAAAGGACACCGGATAGCTCGATGGCCTGGCTTCCCACAGTAGAGGCACAGGCCTCGAGTCAAACGATCCTGCTTCTCCTTAGGGGTGAGTCGAAGACGCCCCACTTGCATAGGCTCAGGGTCCACTGAAGGAGACGAGGAACAGGAAGCAGCACCGGAGACACCCTCCTCCACCATCCAGGAAGATTGAGTTGTCCACCGCTGGCGTCGACGTTGAAGACGCCCCTCCACACGAAGCGCCAGCTCCACAAGGGTGTCGAAATCATGAGGCAGGTCGTGAGTGACGATCTCATCCAGGATGTCGTCATTCAACCCCTCCCGAAACCTTGCACGTAAAGCCGCCTCGTTCCAGTCACAGGCGGCCGCAAGAGTTCTGAACTGGATTGAGTAGTCGGTAACAGAATGTCTGCCCTGACTCAACCGTGCCAACTGGGAGGCTGCCTCATCGCCCTGAGCAGAGCGGTCAAATAGCTTTATCATCTCAGCTCGGAAGTCCTTGAATGTTGCACAAAATGAAGCTTCGAGCATCCCACACAGCCGTTGCCCAGTCACGGGCCCTTCCTTTCAAGAGGGTGATAACAAATGCTACCTGGGACTCCTCTGTAACATAACGGCGAGGCTGGAGTGCGAAGACAAGAGAGCACTGGGACAAGAAGGCCCGGCAGGAGTTGGGATCCCCGTCATAGGGTGGCGGATTGTTGGCATGGGGTTCAGGCTCAGCATGAGATGGAGCATGGCCAAAAGTAGCAGCTGACCTGCTGGCCAAAGCTTCCCGCTGGAGTTCATGTATCTGTTGATTGAGATCCGCTACTTGAGCTGTCAGGCACTCAACCTCCCTTGAAGTGGCAGTTAACTGACTGGAATGCTGTCCCAGAAGAATTCCCTGTTGACTTACTGCAGTTCGGACTTGGTCTGCACCTGCTGAATCCATCTTTGGTCAGACCGTTCTGTCAGGCAATAACACGGATTCAGTTGCAGGTAACAGAAAAGTTTATTTTTGCTCTCACTGAGCGCAGGGGGAAAAAGAAAACAAACAAAAGAGAGAGAATGTCCAAAACAAGGTCCTAGCGTCGCTTGTGACGCAGCGTGGAAGTCACTCTGCCCAGAGCATTGACAGTGACGCAGCGTCGAAATCTCACCAATTCTCCAGGAGAGAGCGTTGAGATTGCTGAGAGGGGCTGGAGCGATACATCCAAGTCTCAACTGACACAAAGATAGTCAGGGCAGGGAGAAGAACAAAAATGTCTGGCAGAATGAGAAACAACTGATCAAAACAAAATAAATAAAACAAAGCAGCACTTGGAGTCTAAATACACGATACAGCAAGACAAGACAAACAAGAGAAGGTCAAGAGCGAAGCGTTGGCTCAAACATACAACAACGGTCTGACAAAAGACTGAGCACAAGAGGATCTAATATAGGGGAAAGCTAATGAGGGATAAGTGGCAACAGGTGTGACAGAGAACACAATAGAAGATAAGGTAACGAGTGGGAGGGGAAAAACGCCACACTGACAGCAGAGCACATGGAGAGCTGTCAAAACAACAGATCAGCATGAAGACAACAGGACACGCAGACACAGGACAAGACAACAAAACTGGGCAAATCAGACCGAAGTCATGACAGGCACAAGCTTATATGTAATTTTTTAATGCATAAATAAATGTGAGAACTGTGCATTTGTACTAGAAGATGCTAATTTTGCGTTAATTTATAAAGTACGAATAAAAATGTATCACATTTAAATGCGTAATTAATTTTACATTCTGGCATTTATGTACTGTTGACTTCCACATCAGCAAATGGGAATTCAAAAGAGAACACATTTTTTTTCTTTGTAGACCTACTGAGTTTAATTTTAAGTATGATAGAACTGTTGCAATTATTTATTTTGACAATACAGAAAGTTAAACATTTAGTGTTTACTTTTTTGTTTACTTTTTGAAACAGACAAACTCAGAATTGTTGAAGAGTTCATTGATTATACATAAAATGTAATGAAGGTTTAATAATCTTTGAACCACAGTATGTAGGTATCTGCATGTCTCATCCATGGAGATGCAACAATGAAGAACAAGCTATTGGGGGTTTTGAGAACCAGAACTGACTGAACAAGTTGAAATTTAGCTATAGTATGAGCCCCTTTATTAATATGCCCGCAAGTGAGGAATGATTAAAAAAAAAAGAAGAAGAAGAAAAAAAAAGGGTCAAATTCACTCAGCATTCCATGATCTCGATTACAATTAAGTAGGCTAAAAACGAACTGTATTCAGTTGTGTTGTAGGCACAGTCCAATAGCTACATTATAATCAGACTAATTTTTATGTTTAAATAATGAATATTTCTGTGCCACCCCAGACTGGTTGCTGGCCCCTGCCTGGTCACCCCTATGAAAAAATCCTGGCTCCGCCACTGCTTGCCTCGTCGGGGCTTCCTCGGGGCCAACGGCCCGGGTTTTTCTTTTTTTCTTTTTCTTTTTCCTTGGTCCAAAGAGGGCCAGCTCGGGCTTGAGGGAGTGGTTACGAACAAAGGCGGAGTTTATTTGTGTGTGGAGACGGAGGCGCCATGGATGATTACATGTAGGTTACCAGCTAACATCAGCATTAAAGACTTTTAAAATCATTTTAGGTCAAAACTCACTTTCAGACAGCAGCAAGTGATTGAAATAACTTCTGTTTGTGATCCGATGTGGATTCTGATCACCAAGACTATGCGCGCTATTACCATAGTAAACATGGTAAATACGACGGCTTGAAGAAATCAGACAAATATACGTAGGCTATCACAATCATTTATTTATTTTATCTGTCAGCACGTCTCGTCTCTCAACGGACTGATATCCATATTTAGCTCCGCATATTTCATAAAATAAAGCAACTCCATGTTTTCGGGATTGTTTCTGTCACTGGAGAGAGTGCTAAAGCTCCTCAGGTCGTATTTTTGGTGGAAAATTTGTAGAAATTATTATTCTTTGTAAATGTGATGTAAACATACTGTCCTATGACTACAAATAACAGAAACAGACGCGACTGAATAAGTAGGCTACGTGATGTCTCTTTCTTTTGTGAAATAACAGTAAATACCACTTTATTTCTGTGACTAATGTTTAATCTTGACACAAATTAATTCATTATGATTAATTTATTTGGTAAAACATCGATGCTTTGGTTTTTAAATTAAGTAAACAACAAAATGCCAACAACTCCTGCTTTTATCATGTTCACTTTACGATCTCGCTAGTTTCCAGTAATTTCTTTCTGATTATTTTTCTGATAAAACTTCCATTTGTTTGTGAAATGCTGTGTTTGTGTGACGTTGTTCAAGAGAGGCGTGTTATGGGTGGGTTTTAGTGAGGCGCTACGGAGCTTCTGACCCGATGGTGGAAATACAGCGTGATTTGGGGCTCGGTGCTACAAGTCCGGGGCTATTAGCCTAGCCTGGCCCGCTGAAAGCCCTGGCTCGCACTGGCCCGACAGTGGAAAAGCGGCTAATGATTGCTTATTTGATATACCCAAAACGAATACTCATGTTTAAACACTATCTACGTAAGAGCCAGTGGCAAATTCCCAAATTACTGGCCGAGATGAAGCTGTTCTCTGCGGGTACATGAGCACTGAATGGTCACTGACAGCCTGGAGCTTCTAAAACAAATTTTCAAATAGGCAGTATGTTTACATATAAACTGCATATCTGAGATCTAAACAACTATATTCGTGCCTAAAAAAAAATCTTAAATCTACTTTCCTTAACAAAATAACAGTAGTATCTATAAAAATATTGTGGGTTTGCTCGTCCGTCATGACACTCGCAGTGAGAATGCTGACAGCGGAGTGATTCTAAAGGTGAAACGGTTCCTGTGTCGATACTTGTACATTATTGCATGGCTGGAAAGACCTCTCAGCTTCAGATTCGAGAACCAGAAAGAACTTTTGTATAAAATAGTATAATATAGGTTAATATAATTATTTCTGATAATCCCAGGTTGCTTTGGTCATGCAGGTTTGTTTACACATTAAAGTCATGGCCACAAGAACTTCACATAGCATGACCATGATACAAGGATGTTGTTATTACCCTGACAAAATGACCTCATGACCGTGACATATTATCACGTTACCATGAATTAATCTCTCGTAGCCATGACAAAACATTGTGAACTAAAAATGTATCCTCCTGGTCACTGTGAACCTTATTGTCAAGTGTACAAAAACATTTATGAGAACCACTGACTAAGTGTTCTTGTAAAATGAAAGCAGTTCACACAATTCTGAAACTTGCAGGGTATTTATTAACATTAGATTACATTACATTACATACATCACAACATTGTTAATCTATTCAATTAAACTAAACATGAAAATGTAAAATGCAATTCATTTCTTATTCTTCATTGATATGTTTCTGGATCCAGGAGAGAATATCCTCATCGATATGAATTGAAAGAGTTCCGTCTGGATTGATGGGAACAGCGAGAGGGAGAGGAATAGCCATCCTTGACAGAGTCATCTAGAGCAGCAGAAACAAAAATAATTATTTGTATTTTCTTAATTATGTCTCTTTGTGTGTCATAATTTAAAGGAAAAATACTTCACCTCTGGAATCCTAGCAATGACATTCAAGGACCTCTGAGTTGGCAAGGCTGCAGTCAGTTCAATCTCTTTCTCACTGTTTGTTGCTCTTTCAAGTCTAAAGCCTGCCTGGAGAGCCGCCATAGGGATGTGCTTAGACAGCCTAGTTGTGAAGGGATGCACAAAGATTAAACAAGTGCCATTTTTTACACTCTTCATTTGTCATTCAGTGTTTCTGAACATTACTTTTTGGCATAGGTGGTGACGATTAGTGGCAGCCTTTCCCATTCCAGCTCTAGACGTGCAGCAGGGAATTCGCCCAGGACACCGGCTTCAGCTTTAGCAGTGACTGCATACTGTTGGCATTCTGGACCCCAAGCAACCCTGGCCTGAAAAAGGACAGTTGTGTTCAAAGGATGGTATTGATGTCAATTATTTCACCTGAGAAATTCATTTCGATAATTGTTCTTGCTGTTTTTTTTTTTTTTTTAAAGATCACACAAGTCTTTTTGGTCTTACAGTGACTTTGTGCTTGCTCAGCAGGGCACCATCAGCACAGATCTTCAGGTTGTCATTTTCAGCGATGGAGGAAATGACGAGCTGCACTCTTGCGGTTGGCTTGTCAAAGTAAGCTGCAAGTTGGTAGCCCAGCAGCTTGTGGTCAACTCTCACAGCACGGGCAATGACAGCAAAAACAGGTGGAATACCGTTTCCAAGGAACTTAGCCTGAAAACATAAACCATAATAGATTCAAGTTGATTTTATGTCACATTTGGTTGTTTTATGTTATGAACAAACAAATGACACAAATTGATTCACCTGTTTCCGGAGAGCCTCAAAACTAGATGCAGCGCTTCCACTGCTTTTTGCCTTTGAGGCGCCATGTGGTGCCATGTACTGCAAGCAAAATGATATCATATACATGATGAATATTTGATGATCTAAAAGAAACAATATTTTTAACAAAAATAATTTTGTATAGTTACCCGATCTTTGTGGAACTTCCTGAAAGGCTCCATGATGGTGGCAGTCTGAAAATCCATATAAAGTGATTCAGTGAAAAATATATTTATGACACAAATATTGGCTTCCAATCCAACATGCTACATTCCATGTCCTCACCTCAGTCATACGAGAGCTGGACATGGAGGAGCTTGAACTGCTGATGATGCGGCTGCTGCTGCTGCTGCTGCTTTCAGAAGAGACGGGCACATTTTTATCTTCAGTCTCCAGGATTTCCCTCAGTTTCAACAAGAAGGCCTTTCCTTCTGTAGTCTCCTCATCAATGAGGTTGATTTGCTTAAGGAGCCTCTCAGCAGCTCTCGGACCAACTTGGACTTCAAGCTCTAATCTTTCAACTGCAGGACCTTCAGCTAAAGCCAAAATGACAAACAATAAATTAGGATTTTATTTGAAAATACTTGATTTTAATCAATGTAATCTCTGTAAGAATACCTCTTGACACTGCAGCACGAGCTGAGTGCTGTCCAATTATGTAGAAGAGAGGAGCATTTTTGATAAAAGCAGCGTTGTGAGAGTGCACTTCAATGCACCCCTTGATTTCAATGTATGGGACAGCAAGACAGAGAGTCTTGTGAAATGGAGCAGTAGCTCTCACAGGAGTCTCATCTGGTATCTCGGAAGACTGGAAAG
This sequence comes from Megalobrama amblycephala, assembly GCF_018812025.1. Taxonomy (NCBI): domain Eukaryota; kingdom Metazoa; phylum Chordata; class Actinopteri; order Cypriniformes; family Xenocyprididae; genus Megalobrama; species Megalobrama amblycephala. The sequence continues at coordinate 20,666,274 of NC_063045.1, read as the reverse complement.
AAAATTAAGTATTAAATCAGTTATATCAAAAAGTACGTAAAAAAACGTCTTACCATTTTGGAGCTTGAAGCAAATATTACCATGTTTCCATATGTCCATGTCTGTATTCAAAACTTACCGAATAACCAACATATGATGTCTGGGAGTTTTGCAGAGACAGCTCAGGTACTAAGGGAACAATCCTTTCAGAAGTGGGATCTTCAATGTTTCTGACCACAGCAAGAGTCTCAAAGCTGTTGGAACAAGAAAAGTAAAAGATACTTCCAAAAAAGTGCAGTCACAAACAAACAACACTTTTGCTACATTGGCAAGACTAAGAGTTCATTACCTCACAGCAGCAATGTGTTCAGGAAGCTCAACAGGCAGAGCCTCCACCTTGTAGTTGCCCTTCAGAATGTCTGCTCTTGCAGCCACTTTTCCAGGGGCAATTGTACGGATCTTTCCTCTCGCCATAACAGCAGCTTGGATCAAGGCAGTATTCACTCCCATCACAGCAAAGGTCTGGAGAGCAACACTGAAATGAGAATAAGGGAGATTGTTTGTAAAACTGTTGTTGTGTACTTCATATCCCATCTTCATGATTGTAGCTGCAAAAGCGTACCTTGGTCTTGCTTCAGCTTGGAGTTGAACATCAGTCTTCTTCAGCTGCTCAAGAGTCATGGTCTCAATCTGCTCAGGGAGAGGAGGTGTAATGGTGGCCTTAACTAGAAGGGTGAACAGAACAACATCAAACTTGGAAGTGACACCCTCATATCCAAGGAACAGATAAAAAATTCTAAGAAAACAAAGGTACCATTGAGGCTTGCAGCAGCAACAGCAGCAGTGTACAAACTGAGCTCCATGGGCACACCAAGTGCTGTTGGCAAGATACGCCGCACTTCAGCTGCAAGCAGGGGTCTGGCGTACTGAAAGGCAATTCCTTCCTGCAAAGCTTTAAGGGCGCCCTTCAACAGTTCACGTGGTTTGGGTCCAGTAGCAAGCTGGGAATAGTGTTTATGAGAATTTTAATTCTAATTGTGATAATTATTTGTGAGGCAGATCTCAAAAAAATATGGTAATGAGAGAGATTTAAACTACAACACAGTACCGGTATTGCTTCTTCAATGATGGTCTTGTCAATGTTTAAATAAGCCACTTCTTGTCCAAATAATTTGATGTAGGCTGAAGCCAGTGGCTGATTGGTTGGCAAGGCCTTCCAATTTGCAAGCTTGAAGAGTTAAAACAGAGAAGTTATATATATATATATATATATATATATAGATAGATAAATTTATTTATCCTATGTTATGCTTATAATACATAAAAGTACAAAATTATACAATTCACTGGACATGAAAACTTACTGCTCTCAGGGTACGCTTAACCTTTGTGATACGATCAACACTTTCATCTGCAGCAGGAGATTGCAGAAGAGCCTCCTGGATTCCTTCAGTTCTCAGACCAATCTGTTTGAAAGAATCAACTGATTGTAGACTGAAAACACTTTAAAACCATGAATCAGATTTTCTTCAAAAGGTCTTGCTTTGCCCACCTCAAGAACATCAGCAGTAGCTCCAGCCAGATAAGCACGTGCTTTAGCTACAACAGCTCTGGGCAGGATGGTGGCGGCATCATTGATCATGTAGGCACTACCAGCAGCTCCAATCATAAGAGGAGCTGCACAGGGACAGAGGTAAGAATACAATTAATGTGATTTATTATATGTGGGGATTATTTTTACATATCTTAAGAAACACACAAAAGACCTCTCTTATGAAATTGCAAAACTCACTATGATAGAAGTCCAGCTGAAGGGCTCTGCTGAAACGGAAGCTAAGCCTGTCCAGCTTGCGGCTCATGAGCTTGATGGCAACATTAGCTGCACCAGCACTGAAATGGACAACCATAATTACCTCTGGCTTGTGCTTATTTGATGTGATAAATTAAAATACATGAAAAATCATTTGATTTTCTTACACAGCTGCCATATCAGGAGCAGTGATTCTGGTCAAGGACTTGATGTGGGAATAGGCAAAGCTTGCAACGTGCATGTTAGTCTCAGTCTTCAAAGCACCAGCAAGACTTGAGACGAGGGCCACTGAGGGCTTTGCCTCAAACAACACAATGCAAGCAACCATTCGCACTTCTGGGTGGAGAGCCCTGTCCAATACAAGCTGCAGGGCCACTGGCTGAACCTGTGGAAGGGAATAAGGTTTACTTATTACTGGAAGAAAATGTGAATAATCTTTTCCTTTTTACATTATTTATGTATGTATGTATTTTAACATTTCTACATTGTCTGACACTTACCAGTTTGGGCTCTTTCTTGGCAATGTTCCTCAGGGCCAAGATGGCATCAACCTGGACTCTAAGAGGCAGAGAAGTAGCTGCAGTTCTCAGTCCAGGTAGGAGCTTCATGATGGGTTTAAGACTAGCAGGGTGACCAGCATTGCCCAGAACTTTCAGAGCCAAAGTAATTTCAGGAATGTCATTCTTGGAAATGGCCTCTGCAGCAAGCTCATGGATGGGCTAATGAGTTTGAGGCGCATACAGATATTTAATACAAATATTAAAATATTATATTATGTCCATGACAGAAATGTATTGAGGGCTTGAGGGGTTTACCCTAAGGAGCTCGGCAGGGCAAGTGGGAACTGCAACGCAGTGTTTGGCAATCATGGAACCATATCCAAGCATGACGACTTCACGAAGAGCTGGGATTGTGGCAATTCTCTCGTGTGTAGCTAAGCTCTGTTCAGCAAATACAGAAATCATTAATTTGATTTAGATAAGATTTGAAGAACAGCACTTTGAGTATAGTAAGATGAACCCACAGCTGTCAACTGGATGGTGTCCAAATCAGCAGTGACCATTTGCAGAGCAACCACAAGAGCCTGAATGAACTCGGGAATGGTAAGTTCACCAGCCAGGAACTTCTCCTTGATGAATTTTACAATGGCCGGTGTGCCAACAGCAGGAAGAGCATCCAGAAGCCAGCGCCTAACAGATTCATTGTTTAAAATATATTTGTTATAAAAAACTGCATTTGAACTACATTACTATTAACGTTTTGCTCTCATATTGTACCTGTAAACTGGTTTGTCCTTGAACTGAGCCCAGATGGCTTCAATATTCTCCAAGGTGGCAGCACGCAGGAGCTGGACCAGCTGAACAAACTTAAGTGGAGCATCATCATGGACCAGGGCCACATTGTTTGCAACAAGGTGCTGTAAGACCTCAATAATCTAGAGAGAGTAAGGGCAACACTCAGATGATGTCTTCATGGATCAAATGCTTTGACTTGAAGACTGTTAAAGAATTTAAGTAATGTATTATACCTGTGCTGGTGCATCACTGATCTTTGTGAGTTGAATGGGGGTCTGAAGTAGTTCAGTTGCAAACTCATACTGCAGGGATCCACGGGCCAAATAATCAGCTTTGATTGGAACGACAGGGGTCTTCTCAATCTCAACAAAAGCCAAGGTTTGTCTAAAAAAAAATTATTTATTTCTTAGTAATATTGTAAGTTCATATTTTAAGAGAAATCTCACAGAGGACTAATCATACTTTGCTTCCATCTGGGCAGCACCATGGATCTCATTGAAGGGTGAAAACTGATGCACTTCCTCAACTGTTGCTTCAGCGATCAGTACACCGGCTGCAGCTGGTTTCATGATGTAGTTGTAAGATGCAGTTTCAATCAGACTCTTCACCCTCTGTTGAGAGAAAGGTACATGACCACTTGAGCATTTTCATTATATTGATTAAATTATATTGAGTAAATATTTCAGTTCTTCCCAGTCTTTTTCATTACCTCTGTGCATTCAGCACACTTCTCAGTGTATGCCAAGCCGATGTCCTTCATAATTCTCTCCTGGCAGTGGCTCAGATCCTTGGACTTGGTGACAATAATGTGGTTGGCCTTTGGATCCTCACTGATGACATAGTGGGTCCTGCACACTCCCTGAGCTCCAGCCTTGAAGGACAAGTAAAAAAAATAGATTGCAGAACAAATTATAGAAATAGATCATAAACATACTAGGAGTACTTTTTCACCTCTTGCAGCTCATAGATGTTCTGGGTCTTCTTGAGATTGAGCTGAAGGATGTTGAGGATTCCTCTGTGCAAGTTCAGCACTGTAGGGGAGACTCCTGCAGGGGCGAATACCTTTCCAACCACACCATTAGCATACTCAAACTTGATGGGAATCTGAAGCTGAGCAGCCAGAGCTGAGGTGAGCTTAGTGGCAGGAACAAATGGATCCTTGGGCCAAATGCCAGCATACTCGTGGAGTAGAGGATCCATGAGCTGTAAAGCAATATCTTCACTTAAAATGAGGAAATTGCATCTTTTAACAGCCAATGCTTGCTAACACATTTTTAGTTTCCTCTGAGTGTTGAACACCTATAAAATTTACAGTTCTTAATGGTCATTACCTTCATCAGGAAGGTGTTTTCTGTCACGGCAGTGAGGTGAACCTTGCTGCTGACTTTTATACCTGCTCTGGCCAGACCTTCTTGAGGAAGACCACCCAAGAGCAGAGCCTCATACTTGTATACATAGGTCTTATCAAGGGCAAACTCTGGAACTGAGAAGGGTAGAGTATTTCTCTGGTTGAGTTTAAGCAAGAATGCAACAGTTGTAAATGACCAGTTTCCAAATTACCAAATTACAATCTTTTTACTTACCAAGGTTGATCTGTTGACTTGCTGAAAGAAACAAATAAGAGAATTTGCTTTGAAAATTACTTCATTTTACTTGTTTTTAACAAGTTCTAAATTTACTTTTACTTTTAAGAGAAATCTTTTAAGGAAAAAGAAACAGGAACTTATGAATTTTAAAACATAAAACTTACCCACTAGGGCTACAGTCAGAGCAAGCACAACAGCTCTCATGGCTGATGGTTTGTGAAGAGCCTCTCAGAGAAACAGATCTTTTATAGTAGTTTCTTGCTGACCAAGTATGAATTTGTAAATTAATTATTAACAGATGTCTTTAGATATCAAAAAGCAAAAAGTACATAAGACAGGTTGGTCAACCTCTTTGAACATCAATATCAATTAGAGGTCAGGTTACCCTGGCCTGTCATGTCATCCTCCAGAGCAATGACCAACGTCAATTTTGTATTTGTCTTCATTTGAAAGTTGATCAGGATAAGTAAAAAGTAAATTTTATATATATATATATATATATATATATATATATATATATATATATATATATATATTTTTTTTTTTTTTTTTTGCTGGTTTTGTCTATACATGGGTATATGTATATATTTAGACAAAGAAAAACTATCTCTCCTAATTCTTTAGATTATTAAGATGTATATAATACATTTAATATATAATATTAATACTTTGCAATATGTTTAATATTTGAAATCCAAAACAAACTCTTCACTGACTTGACATGATAAGACTGTTAAATTATAAAGGTAATATATAGAATGGCTGAAAACATTTTTTATAAATTCTGCAATTGCTGGTATGTTTTTAATTACCTATAATACATCATTACTGATTTTTGAATGCAGCTGTATTCCCTGTGAACTCCATTGTATTTGAGATTGGCCTAATGCCTATAAATGCCAAACTTTTATAGATTTGAGTCCCTCGACCTAATCAAGCCATCTGCAGTGATCACTCAAAGTAGAGTGGATTAATTTATTAGGAGAGACAATCAGAAATTGTTTTGTTTTCGTAGGTTCACTCAAGGTAAAGGGATTCACTGTCTTGTGGGTTGTGCTGTGTAGTTCAGTTCTATTGGATAGCCCAGTCTCATTTGCACTAATGGCAATATTTCATGGGGAGTTTGCTATGCTTTTTTTTGTAGCTTTTTGCTCTCAAAGTACACAATATAGACAGATTTGGCATAAGACTATCAGTTTTAGGTTAGGTCACCCTGGCATCAAATGTCATCAAAACTTGTTTAAGTCAATATTAGATTGAGGACCATGTCACAGTTTCACTTGAAATATTTTATAATTGTTCATTTTAAAATGTATTATTCTTAATACAAGTATTTTTAGTAGCTCAGGCTGATTGCTAGTGAAATGTTTAGGACTGTGCATGTTCAGCATTGTCATGAATGACTTATCCCAGCTAACAGAATTTTGTTATAAATATTCTCTAAATATTCAGTGTTGGTTCTGGGAACATAAAAAACGTCCAATTTTATTTGATGTTACAGGAATGTTTTTATGAGGTATGATGTTCCTCAAACGTTCTTTCAACTTAATTTTGATCTAAAATTCAACATTGTAGGAACATTGATTTGTAACATTCCAAGAACATAAAATGTCCAGTTTCCTTAATGATAGTAGGTTAGTATGATGTTCCTGAAACGTTCTTTCAATCATTCAAACACCTGCTGTGAACAAGCACTGAAAGAAAGAGAAATAAAAACACAAACTAACTTTCTTCAGCAACAGCCTTAGATGAACTGAAGATAAAAGACATTAAATCTCTGAAGATCTGATTAAACAACTCCACAAACAGGATTACCAGCTTCACTTATTACTAACCAGACTGACTTTATTTCTGTCACAGGTCTACAAAAGTTCTTAATGAGAATTTACAGAAGTTTAGATGTTTTGTTTGAGGTCACCATCATGGAGATTGGTGGTTGCTTTAGTTGTGCTCTTGACCCTTGACTTTTGTTAAGTTGCTTCTTTATCAACAATTGCTGGTGTATTCAGAAAACATTTCTGCATTGATAAAGCAGATCAACATATCTGTTGTAACAGACAAACAGCTGCATTAAAATGGTTTAATCAACTGCCTTTTTGTAGTTTTCTTTACTTTTGGTATTGAAGTGTTATGTGAAAAGGAAATAAACTCAAATGTGATAGAATTATTTTTAACAGTACACTGTTTTATGTTGGATTGTCCAAAACTATTTAGAAGTTAAAAACGACACACTTGGACATCAGCACTCATCATACAAACCTCAACAATGGTGACAATAAAAATTCAGCTGCATAATTTATTCATGTCGCAATGCATGCTGGCATGAAGCAGGTCACCATTGTTTCATATGCCAAATGTGAGTGTATAAATGACACAAAACAATGTTTTAAACAGAAAGTTAACAATGACAGAATTTCACATTGAAAACACATTCTGAAAACACCTGCAATTGCTGATAAAGAAGCAACTCTACAGTAGGGTCAAGAGCTCAACTAAAGCAACCACCAATCTCCATGATGGTGACCTCAAACGAAACATCTAAACCTGTTAATTCTCAATAAGAGCTACTGTAGACGTGTGACAGAAATAAAGTCAGTCTGGTTAGTGATAAGTGAAGCTGGTAATCCTGTTTGTGGAGTTGTTTAATTAGATCTTCAGAGATTTAATGTCTTTTATCTTCAGTTCATCTAAGGCTGTGGCTGAAGAAAGTTGTAGTTTGTGTTCTTATTTATCTTTCTTTCAGTGTTTGTTCACAGCAGGTGTTTGGATGATTTCATGGATGTTTCAGGAACATCATACAAACCTTAAAATAACATTCTACTGACATTAAACATTATCCCACCCACTGAAGTAGTGTAAAAAGTAAGTTAATGAGATATTAATTGAGTGATGATTGACCATTATTGAAGACACCTGATGTTAACAAACAGAATCACCAAAGGAGAAAAATCACAATTTTAAGTCACCATCATGCAGATCAGGGTTTGCTTTAGTTGAGCTCTTGACCCTTGACTCTTTAGTATTAGGTTTAATTTGGCTGCTTAACTGAGTTATAACAGCCATACAAAGAAAGAAAATGATTAGATGATGTTGGATATATTTTCCCGTAATCATTATTTGATCTGAATCACCAAACTCATTTAAAACCCAATCTCTGAGTTATATTTACATTATTGATTACAGCAGTCTTGTGAATCTACAGCAGAAGATCAGCTTTTCCAGTAGAATCCAAAAGATTTCTTAAAAGTTGTTCTGATGTATTTTACAAAAAAAAAAAAAAAAAACTCCCATTAGGCACACGCAGACATCAAGAATCAGCATATGAATGTTACGGAGCCCCTAAAGGGACATGGTGGTAGAAAAAAAATGGGAAGGAAGGAAATTTTACGTGGTGGTGGAAAAAAAATATGGGATGGGAGGGATTTTTTTTTTTTCACATCTTTTGCGTTCCCTCGCAAAGATGTTTTGCGTTCCCTCGCAAAGTTATAATCGTTCCCCTGCTGTGAGCGCGGACAAACACTTCCTCTTTAATGTCCCGCTGGCTGGCAGTAGTGTTTTAGTTAGTAACATACGTTAATAATGCACACAAATAATGTGCGGCTCATAGAGTTTGAACTTGTTGGACTCAAAAATGAAGAAATGCAGTCAGTGCTTATGTCAAGCAGTTCAGTTGGCAATATATTCACAGATTCGAGCTTTCCGGATTAATAACTCGTGAGCTAAACGTTGTTAAAACACAAATGCAGCTACTTCCAATCATAGTAACCTAGACAACAAGCTACAACAACCCAATTTTCCTCAAAAAAATTGGTTAATTGGTCTCTATGAGCAGGCAGCGGAGATACACGCCTGAAGGGACCGTCTAAAAAGTGCAAAACCCAACACTTAGTTTGATTTAAAAAAAAAAAAAAAGCATAACGTTTATGATTATTAATTATTAAATAAAATAATATAATAAAAACTCCACTGTTATTAGTAAAAATATTAAATAAATTGTAATGCCATCAAATCCAGTAAGCAATTATCATGCAAAAGCTGTTGTAAGTATGTAAGCTGTGTACCAACATCATTTGTGTAAAGAAGGCCTTTATGTGCTGCTTGCCAAACTAAGTGTTGTAGTACCTATAACCAGCAGGAGAGCAGTGATGTATGAACTGAATTTGGTGACAGTACACTGTGTTACAGTTAAGTTATTGAGTATTTTTCGTAATATAAAATGATCAAAAGGGTTTCGGGTTTTGCACTTTTCAGACGGTCCCTTCAAGCGTGTATCTCCGCCGCCTCATAGAGACCAATTTATTATAAAACACATTGGAGGAAAATTTGGTTGTTGTAGCTTGTTGTCTAGGTTACTATGATTGGAAGTAGCCGCATTTGTGTTTTAACAACGTTTAGCTCACGAGTTATTAATACGGGAAGCTCGAATCTGTGAATATTTTTGCCAACTGAACTGCTTGACATAAGCACTGACTGCATTTTTTCATTTTTGAGTCCAACAAGTTCAAACTCTATGAGCCGCGCATTATTTGTGTGCATTATTAACGTATGTTACTAACTGAAACATTACTGCCAGCCAGCGGGACATTAAAGAGGAAGTGTTTGTCCGAGCTCACAGCAAGGGAACGATTATAACTTTGCGAGGGAATGCAAACATCTTTGCGTGGGAACGCAAAAGATTAAAAAAAAAAAAAAAAAAAAAATCCTCCCATCCCAAATTTTTTTCCACCACCACGTAAAATTTCCTCCTTTCCCATTTTTTTTTCTACCACCATGTCCTTTTAGGGGCTCTGTAGAATGTCAACGGTGACAAGCAACATATTCTGATCAACAGATCAACTCTGAACATTAGAAAACAAGCTACTAAAAAGTCACATAAAAACAGCAAAAAATAAAATAGTGAGAATAAAGAAAATTACTAAGACAATTAAGCTCATAATTTATTCATGCAGCAATGCATGATGGGAGCCATGGATGAATTTTGATCAGGCCCGGCGCCACGAGGAGACAAAAGGGGGCATTGCCCCCTCAGATCTGATTTGTGCCCCCTCAGTTTCAATTTTTCCCCTATTCACTCCCAATTTTATCCTTTAACACGTGCGATCACACCGGCTAAATTCAAACCTGCTTTCGTGCTGCTGGCGCTGAGCCAGAGATGGATGCGCTCTGCTTTTCATATTTCACAACTATTCAGTGTTTTCAACCACATAATGTTTATTTGAGGTTTCATACATTTAAAAAGACATTTAAATGAAGTACTAGGCTACATATTAAAAAAGACATTTATAGTTTGTTAAATGCAAACTCCAAACACTGATATGGAAGCTGAAATAATCCATTCGATTATAATTTGTAATTTTTTTTTATTCATATCAGATACATTGCGTATGAAACAATAAAGTTTACTCTTTTCTCTCAGTTCACCAGCCACTTACATTTATGTATTTTGGGAAAAATTGATTACGTGATGTAAATCCGACTGATCCTCTGTTTTATCAACATGATCATTATAAACATCAAAACACATTAACTTCCACATATTTGACAATCGGAATATATCATCTATATATCATGATATAGTTAACAAGTTTGTGAATATTTTAAATAAAAAAGGAAAAACGAAATAAACGCGATAGCCTACCTGTCAGTGAGGCATGATGCGTCGGCAACGGGACATTCTAAAACGCTTAACGTGAAAAACGCTTAACGTGGATTGTAGCCTAGGACAGTGATATTAATAGACCAAACTCACTAAACATCATACTAATAAATACTATGTAGGCCTACAAAAAAATCGGATGAGTCCTGAATGATCTCAACGCATTTAATAACACGTTAAGCCTTTTCCTCCCATGGAAAACCGTTATAGAAAATGCTTAAAGTGGCTTAATGTATTAAGAAAGACAGTGATATTAACAGACCAAACTCACTAAACATTATACTAATAAAGTGGCCTACAGATAAGTAATTGAGCCCAGAATTTGAACGCAACATGTTTAAATTCACAAGCATTTTCCTCATATAGAAAACTGTTTTCAACATTAATTGAGGGTGTAAAAGGGATATTGAATCAATGCGGTTAACATTGACACATTAACACTGATTTAACATTATTTCGATCATTGCTTGCTATCAGGGTAAATCCACTAAAAGAGGGAGAGCGTTTTCACATTTGGCTCCTAAACTCTGAAATAGCCTTCCTGATAATGTTCGGGGCTCAGACACGCTCACCCAGTTTAAATCTAGATTAAAGACGCATCTCTTTAGCCAAGCATTCACATAATGCATCTCATATCAGATCAATTGCACATGACATCTTTGCTTAATGTTATGAACACCAGCTAATTATTCTCTGTTTGCTTTTCTGTTTTATCTTGGGACGCCCGTCCCGAGGTGACTAGAGAGTACATCAGCTTCAGTTTGGATCCAGCCTCTTATGAAGACCTCAGATGACCAACACCTTTGAAGAGACGGCGCCAACTCCTGCGAGGACTTCAGATGACGTAACATCTGGATCAACATGCACATTCCCAAATTTCTATATATCCTAATTATTGTTAATATGTAATACATTATTTCCAGGAGCTCATTGCTTCTACCTTCAATTAAACTGCTAACAGTGATTGTAAATTAAATTGCCTAAACTATTACATTGTTAGCTAACTGCATGATTATATGTACATTTCTGAAACCACATACATTGGACAGTCACCTCCGATACCAGATTATCTAAATTGTAATGTTGACATGCATTCTCTGTGAAACGATATGTATTGTGAAAAGCGCTATACAAATAAATGTGAATTGAATTAAATTGAATTGTCATTGAAAAACCCATTGGTGTATCCTCTCTCCCTCAGTATCTATGGTGGTTACAGCAGAAGTAGACAACAGTAGGAAGTAAAGTTCCAGTTGTTAAATAAAGAAAAAATAGTCAGCAGACATATTTTGAGAAGGCTCATTCAGATTTATTGAAATTAAGGCATTCATTTACAGTAGCTTCAAAAATGTTGTATTAGGTTCTACTGAGCCAAGAATTGGGTTTAAGCACACTGCTCAGTGCAGCGACAGGCCACATGAGCATCAGTAGTCTCTCTCAAGTCTACGCTCTTCTCATAGATTCCATCAAACATGTTGAGGTTGGAGTCTGTAACACAGGATATAAAAATGTAAGTGACATATAGAAGCCAAAATGGTATATTTTCCCATTCAGACAATGTTATGTTAATCATTTTGCATATTATTTGGCCTGTGTAGTTCATGGTAACATTATTAAATGTCAGTGTTATATGAGAATTTCATATTAATCTTCAAACAAGTAATGAAATCACTTACCAGTGGACAGGCAGTGGTATCCAATAGTGACAGGGATGGTTCTGATTGGTGCACAGCCTGGCAGACAGCGCAGCACAGGCTCAACAGAGTAGCATTTAGATTCCTGTCCATTCAAAATCGCTTGCTTCTCCAACTTCACAGATTCAAGTTTCATGCGGCATTCTGTAAATATTTCTTTGTTTAAAACCTCCTTAAAACACATGATATTTTTGTAATACACAGCATTAAACAAATCTTACGGCTGGCATCACGGCAGCTCTCAACAGGAAGCACCCATGAGTGAGCAAAACTGACTGAGCTCTTGGTTAGGTATTCACTGGGTGTAGTGTACTCCTGTCCGATCTCTCCATCGGCTTTTCCACAGAGTCCACAGGTCTGTCCCTTCATCCAGTCTGCAACTTGGATCTATAAATGAGAAATTAAACTCTGGATGATGTGTTTTTGTTGTAGAAATACAGTAGCTGATAGATACTCATTAACTTGCAGTCACCTTCCAATGACCATTAGCAAAGTAGACTTCTTGAAGCCCGTGACTAGGAGCATAAAGTGACAAACCATCAGCCTTCTTCCTGATCTGGATGGAGCCTAAACCAGATTTAATTTAGATTAGCTAAACATGTTATGTGAATTCAAAGAGACCACGTGGACCTTAGACCCTACCTGAGGGATGCTGATAGGGAAGGCTGCTGACGGGAACTTCCATTTCATTAACTTTAACTTTTGCGTCAGTGCCCAAAGCATACAAGTCTACATCACTGTTAAAGACAGGTGATCAACTCAGTGCAGCGGTAATAAAACTATAATCACAGTAAATAAACCTGCAGATTAAATGGATACTAGTTCACAACAGAGTGAACTTACATGTCAGCAAGTTTAACGTTCAGGCGGTTTTCTTCAGACTCTTCATCCTTCTTCAACAGAACAACAAATTTCAGCTCAGGTGTGCAATCTTGGGCCAAGACCTGGTAGCAGGAAATGGGCATTTCATTTTTGTACCTCCTGTTGTTGAAGTTGGTGATTGTGTCCTGCATCATGCTGCACTGAGCTAAAAAAATAAAATAAAATAAAAAATCAAGCAAGTGTGTGGTTTCTAAATATATTAAATGTGAATTTGTTTTGATATGGTAATTCCTGTGTCATGTCTCTGATTTGTACCTGTGGTGTAATCATAGATATAGTTCTGGGCTCTGAACAGAATGTCCTGGTCAATATGAATGGAAAGGGTTCCATCTGGATTTATGGGAACAGTGATGGGGAGAGGAACAGCCATCCTTGACAGTGTCATCTAAAGCAGCAGAAAACAGCTACAGTAGTTACTTTTTCTTATTTTATTTCTGAGTGATTCATAGTTTAAATATTACTGGCCACTCACCTCTGGAGCCTTAACAACAACATTCAGGGTCCTCTTAGTGGGCAAGGCCACAGTCAGTTCAATCTCTTTCTCACTGTTCGTGGCTCTTTCAAACCTCATTCCTGCCTGCAATGCTGCCATAGGGATGTGTTTAGACAGCCTGTTTGAAAAGTGATACATAGGGAAAATGGATTCAAAAACATTTGTACAGTTACCACAAAACAGTTAATGACCATTGTGTTTACTTTTTGGCATAGGTGGTGACAATAACTGGAAGCCTTTCATATTCCCACTCTAGACGGACAGCAGGGAATTCTCCAAGGATTCCAGCCTCAGCTTTAGTAATGACTGCATATTGCTGACACTCTGCACCCCAAGCAACCTTGGTCTGAAGAATAAAATGTATGTACAGTTCAGACCAGCAGAACATCAAGGACAGAATTAGACAATTGTGACATTTTGGGGAATTTTGAGCTCTGATCTTACAGTGACTTTGTGCTTGCTTAGCAGGACACCATCAGCACACAACTTCCAGTTGTCATTCTCGGCAATGGAGGAAACAATGAGCTGCACTCTTGCAGTTGGCTTGTCAAAGAAAGCAGCAAGCTGGTAACCCAACAACTTGTGGTCCACTCTAACAACACGGGCAATGACAGCAACAACAGGTGGAACAGCATTCCCAAGATATTTAGCCTAAAAGAATGAACAATCATTTAAGCAATTCATTCAAGAAGTGTGATATTCCTTTTTAGGTTTTGTTTTAGACAAATCAAATCACAGAAATTAGTTCACCTGTTTCTGGATATGCTCAAAGCTAGATGCAGCGCTTCCACTGCTTACTGCCTTTGAGGCACCATGTTGTGCCATGTACTGCAAGAGAAGTTTTTGTATAGTATTAACTGTGCTGGCAGAAACTCAATCACTCCAAATAGAGATGTAATAGAATGAGTAATGATTAAAAAGTATTCCTTAGTAATTACCTGATCTTTGTGAAATTTCTTGAAGGGCTCCATGTGATTGGCAGTCTGAAAACCCATAAGAAAGAAATGAGAATTAATAAAAATAGGAGACATTGATTATACAAATGTTAACTACCAAGCCATCAAACAAGATCCCATGTCCTCACCTCAGTCATACGAGAGCTGGACATGGAGGAGCTTGAACTGCTGATTATGCGGCTGCTGCTGCTTTCAGAAGAGATGGGCACATTTTTATCTTCAGTCTCCAGGATTTCCCTCAATTTCAACAAGAAGGCCTTTCCTTCTTGAGTCTCCTCATCAATGAGGTTGATTTGCTTAAGGAGCCTCTCAGCAGCTCTAGGACCAACATGGACTTCAAGCTCCAATCTTTCAACTGTAGGACCTTCAGCTACAGCCAAAATGACAAAAGTAATTCAAATTTTATGTGAAAATACATCCTGCTAACTCAAGTAAATCTGTTTTTGAAAATACCTCTTGCCACTGCAGCACGAGCTGAGTGCTGTCCAATTATGTTGAAGAGAGGAGAATTTCTGATATAAGCAGCGTTGTGAGAGTGCACCTCAATGCACCCCTTGATTTCAATGTATGGGACAGCAAGACAGAGAGTCTTGTGAAATGGAGCAGTAGGTCTCATAGGAGCTTCAGCTCGCATGTCAGGATCAGGGATCTCAGAAGACTGAAACAGAAAATTAACAAGTACTGTAACAAGTCTTGCCACTTTGACTTTTGACATACATCATGTGTGGCTTACCCATGTCTGGGGGTTTTGCAGGGACAACTCAGGTACCAGCGGAACAATTCTCTCAGCAGTTGGATCTTCAATGTTTCTGACCACAGCAAGAGTCTCAAAACTGTCAAAACAAGAAAATATTGGAGGAACCTGTTGGTAATTTTGGGGAAATTCATTCAATATTTTTGCAACACTGGCAAGACTAAGAGTTCATTACCTCACAGCAGCAATGTGTTCAGGAACCTCAACAGGCAGAGCCTCCACCTTGTAGTTGCCCTTGAGAATGTCTGCTCTTGCAGCCACTTTTCCAGGGGCAATTAAACGGATTTCTCCCTTTGCCATAACAGCAGCTTGGATCAAAGCAGTGTTCACTCCCATCACAGCAAATTTCTGTATAGCAATACTGAAACAAGAATAAGGGAGGTTGTGTTTTTAAAGGTGCTGTTGTGTATGCTATTTCTTGGCTTCAGGTGTTTTTAAAAGTGTACCTTGGTCTTGCTTCAGCTTGGAGTTGAACATCAGTCTTCTTCAGCTGCTCAAGAGTCATGGTCTCAATCTCCTCAGGGAGAGGAGGTGTAATGGTGGCCTTAACTAGAAGGATGAACAGATGAATATAAGACTAAGAACTTACCCTCTCTTTTCCAAGGAAAGAACGCTAAAAATTCAAAGCGAGAAAAAAAAAAAACATACCATTGACACTTGCAGCACCAACAACAGCGGAGTACATACTGAGCTCCATGGGCACACCAACTGCTGTTGGGAAGATACGACGCACTTCAGCTACAAGCAGGGGTCTGGCATACTGAAAGGCAATTCCTTCCTGCAAAGCTTTAAGGGCAACCTTCAACAGTTCACGTGGTTTGGGTCCAGTGGCAAGCTGGGGATATTTATGAAAAGACAAAATAAATCTAATAAGAATTTCTATAATATCTCAAGTAATAAGTCAAATGAGAATTATGGTAATAAAATAAGATGCAGGAACTAGAACACAATACCGGTATTGCTTGTTCAATGATGTTCCTGTCAATTCTGGCAAAAGCCACTTCCTGTCCAAGCAGTTTTACATATGCTGAAGCCAAAGGCTGGTTGGTTGGCAAAGCCTTCCAGTTTATGAGCTGAAAATGTAAACAATAGAATGTTTATATATATATATATATATATATATATATAACGTCTCAAATTTATAACTTACTGCTTTCAGTGTGCGTTTAATCTTTGTGATACGGTCAACACTTTCATCTGCAGCAGGAGATTTCAGAAGAGCCTCCTGGATTCCTTCAGTTCTCACACCAATCTGTTTGAAAGAATCAACTGAAACTGAGTTAAGACTGAAAACTGAGTCAGACTTTTTTTTAAAAAAAAAAACGTCTTGGTTTGCCCACCTCAAGAACATCAGCAGCAGCTCCAGCCAGATAAGCACGTGCTTTAGCTACAACAGCTCTGGGCAGGATGGTGGCGGCATCATTGATCATGTAGGCACTACCAGCAGCTCCAATCATAAGAGGAGCTGCACAGGGACAGAGGTAAGAATACAATTAATGTGATTTATTATATGTGGGGATTATTTTTACATATCTTAAGAAACACACAAAAGACCTCTCTTATGAAATTGCAAAACTCACTATGATAGAAGTCCAGCTGAAGGGCTCTGCTGAAACAGAAGCTAAGCCTGTCCAGCTTGCGGCTCATGAGCTTGATGGCAACATTAGCTGCACCAGCACTGAAATGGACAACCATGATTACCTCTGGATTGTGCTCAAATGACATGATAAAGTAAAATATATGAAAAAATATTTGTCATTCTTACACAGCTGCCATATCAGGAGCAGTGATTCTGGTCAAGGACTTGATGTGGGAATAGGCAAAGCTTGCAACCTGCATGTTAGTCTCCATCTTCATAGCACCAGAAAGACTGGACATGAGAGCCACTGAGGGCTTTGCCTCAAACAACACAATACAAGCAACCATTCGCACTTCTGGGTGGAGAGCCCTGTCCAATACAAGCTGCAGGGCCACTGGCTGAACCTGAGGGAGGGAACGAGATTAGTATATTATTGGAAGAAAGTATTCTTAATCATCTTCTTTTACAGTTGTTCATTCCTACAATGTCTGACACTTGCCAGTTTGGGTTCTTTCTTGGCAATGTTCCTCAGGGCCAAGATGGCATCAACCTGGACTCTAATAGGCACAGAAGCAGCTGCAGTTTTTAGTACAGGAAGGAGCTTCATGATGGGTTTAAGACTAGCAGGGTGACCAGCATTGCCCAGAACTTTCAGAGCCAAAGTAATTTCAGGAATGTCATTCTTGGAAATGGCCTCTGCAGCAAGCTCATGGATGGGCTAATGAGTTTGAGACACATACATTTAGAACAATATTATAGATTAAGTTCTTGACAGAATAGTATGCTTTCTGGGCTTGAGGTGTTTACCCTGAGGAGCTCAGCAGGACAAGTGGGAACTGCAACGCAATGTTTGGCAATCATGGAACCATATCCAAGCATGAGGACTTCACGAAGAGCTGGGATTGTGGCGATTTTCTCATGCAAAGCCAAACTCTGTTCAACAAAATACAGAAATGATTCATTTGATTAAGGTAAGATTTAAAGAACAGCATTTTGAGTATAGAAAGATGTACTCACAGCTGTCAACTGGATGGTGTCCAAATCAGCAGTGACCATTTGCAGAGCAACTACAAGAGCCTGAATGAACTCGGGAATGGTAAGTTCACCAGCCAGGAACTTCTCCTTGATTAATTTCACAATGACCGGTGTGCCAACAGCTGGAAGAGCATCCAGAAGCCAGCGCCTATAACAGATTATTTGTTTTAAGTAGAACATTTTAACTATATTGCTTTTAACATTTTTACAAAATTTAACCTGTAAACTGGTTTGTCCTTGAACTGAGCCCAGATGGCCTCAATATTCTCCAAGGTGGCAGCACGCAGGAGCTGGACGAGCTGAACAAACTTAAGAGGAGCATCATCATGGACCATGGCCACATTGTTTACAACCAAGTGCTGTAGGACCTCCACAATCTGGTAAGAGTAAAGACAATATTCATGCGTCAAATCTTGACAGTTTAAAGTGGATACATTTTCTTATAACTTAAAGCTTTGATGCATTAAAGGTAAATCAATCTACGTCTTTACCTGTGCTGGTGCATCACTGATCTTCATGAGTTGAATGGGGGTCTGGAGAATCTCAGTTGCAAACTCATACTGCAGGGATCCACGGGCCAAATAATCAGCTTTGATAGGAACAACAGGGTTCTTCTGAATCTCTTCAAAAGCCAAGGTTTGTCTGTAACAATAAATATATATATATATATTTGTGCACCTTCACTATGTAATATTATGTAATATGTCACTAAATATTGTTACTTCATATTTTAAGAGAAATCTCACAGAGGACTAATCATACTTTGCTTCCATCTGGGCAGCACCATGGATCTCATTGAAGGGTGAAAACTGATGCACTTCTTCAACTCTTGCTTCAGCGATCAGTACACCGGCTGCAGCTGGTTTCATGATGTAGTTGTAAGTTGCAGTTTCAGTGAGACTCTTGATCCTCTGTTGAGAGACAGGTAAGTTTCCTTTTTTCAGTCTAGAGAATGTTTTATTTATACTTTCATGAGTGCAAGGCAAGTTATCAACATTTGTGGTCTATTTTTCTTAGAAGACAAAGACTAGCACATAGCTGCTTAAAGTTAATACACTAGCATATAGATTGCCTCAAAGCCAACAGATATGGACTAAAAAACAAACAATTTAGCATTAGCAATAGTTAGCAACATAATAGGTAGATTTCTCAATTTTATGTTGTCTTTTTCATTACCTTCGTGCATTCAGCACACCTGTCAGCATATGCCAAGCCAACATCCTTCATGATTCTCTCCTGGCAGTGACTCAGATCCTTAGCCTTGGTGACAATAAAGTGGTTGGCCTTTGGATCCTCACTGATGACATACTGAGTCTTGCACACTCCCTGAGCTCCAGCCTTGAAGAACAAGTAAAATAAATAAGATTGTAGAACTTAAAAGAGATTTAAAAAATGTACTAGGAGCACTTTTTCACCTCTTGCAGTTCATAGATGTTTTGGGTCTTCTTGAGATTGAGCTGAAGGATGTTGAGGATTCCTCTGTGCAAGTTCAGCACTGTAGGGGAGACTCCTGCAGGGGCGAACACCTTTCCAACCACACCATTAGCATACTCAAACTTGATGGGAATCTGAAGCTGAGCAGCCAGAGCTGAGGTGAGCTTAGTGGCAGGAACAAATGGATCCTTGGGCCAAATGCCAGCATATTCGTGGAGTAGAGGATCCATGAGCTGTAAGGGGACATTTTCATTTAATTGATTGTACATTTAATTTATTGTATGATTGCTTGTAATAGTAGGGGCTAGCTGGGACCTTTTTGTTTTTTAATAGTCATTACCTTCATCAGGAAGGTGTTTTCTGTCACGGCACTGAGGTGAACCTTGCTGCTGACTTTTATACCTGCTCTGGCCAGACCTTCTTGAGGAAGACCACCCAAGAGCAGAGCCTCATACTTGTACACATAGGTCTTATCCAGGGCAAACTCAGGAACTGAAACATAATTTTATATATATGTAGCCTAACCTTTTATATATATTTATATATAGTCTAAACTAAATCATAACACTTACCAAGGTTAATCTGTTGACTCGCTAAAAGAAACAATAAAGACAATGAGACAAATATCTAAAAATAAAGTTGCATCTAATAAAATTTTCCAATCAATGCATTTTCTTACCCACAAAGGCTAGAGTCAAGGCAAGCACAACAGCTCTCATGGCTGGTGGTTTGTGAAGAATTCAAGAAAAGTACAGACTTTTATAGTTTTCATTTTTTGCTGAGCAAATATTCATTCTAAAATAATGATTAACGAACGTTTCTATGTGTGCGTCTTACACTGAAAATAAGCTTTGGCTGGTTAGATTATTGATAAGAGATATCATTTAGAGGTTAGGCCACCCTGGCCTCTCATCATGACATCCTTAGGCCATTGTCCACAGTGAAACTATATATATAATATATAATAAACTATAATATATATTTCACTATTTAATCTCAAGAAAAAACATTTAGAATACTTCGCATTTTTTTGGTATTCTAAAAAAATGTTTAGAATACTTTCAAATTTACCTAAATATAACAATGCCCAATTAAAATATTTTGGTTTTATCAATTATAGAATTTAATCAATTTTGAAAGTTGAATGATTGTCAGTCACTTAAAATAAAAATAATATGAATAAAAAATGATAGTTGGCACTAGTTATATTTCTAGATAGATAGATTATCATTCATATATGCTTGCACTTATGCATTTCACATTTTGACACATTTTTCACTGTTCAATAAACTTAAAATTACATTTAGTAGTACATCAGTCAAAATAAGTCATAAATAGACACTTTCATAAAAGCAATGTCATGTCATGTGCATCATGCAATTTTGACTTGCACACAGCAAACAGATCAAGAAGTCATGGTCATTGTTTCTAATATTGATAAACATCCAAATCACATGGTTGTCATGTTTATGCATATGGCAAAATATAATTAGAATTCACAAAACATCAGCAGTATGTGGAATTTATGTAGACATAATTATTATATGATGTTCTTTGTACCTCAAATATGGGTAGATGCAGTGAAACAATGGGCAAAAAGTAATAAAAGAACAGTTGTGAGAGGATGGTAGCCATGATGCTGTGGTTACACATGTTAGTATACTGAAACAATGTACAGTTAGAGTCAAACAGATATGTACAGTTGCATAGATTTGCTTAAATAGTAATGCTTTAGAGAGAGAAATAATGTAATGTCACAAATTTGTGGTGTTATTTTATTCATTGAAGGCAATATTTAGTTACGAATGTGTGAACATTAGTTAATGTATTAGGTTTTGGAATTAACAATGAACAATATTCTTCACAGCATTTATTAATTTTGGTTAATGTTAATTATTCTTCATTGTTAGTTCATAATGTATCAACTAATGTAAATGTATAGAATTGTGTATGACTATGCATAGACTTATGTCTGATATTGTTACATCAAAAGAAATATCTAAAGACCATATTTATTAAATTATAGGGGGGAAATTTACTTATTTACCTGCCAAATTAGCAATTGTGATACATTTCAGAGCTTGCGCTGATGTGATGTAGTGATGTGATGTAGTTTTAACCCATAAATAAATTTAGTTTAGCTAGTATAATTTTTTAAAGAAAACAACAACAAACAAACAAAAAAAAAAAACGTTGCAATTTTGCTACAGTGTTAAACACACTCCTCTGTACAGTAACAGGCCACATGGGCTTCTGCAGTTTCTATCAGATCTTCAGTCTTCTCATAGTTGCTGCTCAGATTTGCAGAAAGGATTGATTTTAGATCTGAAACAAAAGCATCAAATTAAATTGTTGCTTCTAAAAAAGAAATCGATGAAATGTTGTATGAAAATTCAGTGGATGAAGGTCTTACTAGAAGGCAGGCAGTAGTATCCAACAGTGATATGACTAGTCCTAATTGGCAGACAGCCAGGCAGGCAACGCAACACGGGCTCAACAGAGTAGCATTTGGACTCTTGCCTATCTGACTTCTGCTTCTCCAGTTCCACAGTTTCAAGCTTCATTTGACACTCTGGGGTAGATGAAATACAATAAATGCATTTTATTCGAGTGAATTGTTTTAGCAGTAAAACACTTACGGTCAGCATCATGGCAGCTCTCAGCAGGAAGCACCCATGAGTGAACAAAGCTGACTGAGCTCTTGGTCAGGTATCCACTGGGTGTACGATAATTCTGTAAGATTTCTCCATCAGCCATTCCACACAGTCCACAAGTCTGTCCCTTCATCCAGTCCGCAACATAAATCTGCAAAATCGGGGAAACCTCTTTTTATCTTACAATGGACTGAACCACTGATTCAAAACAAAAGACTAGTAAAGCTTCGAAGCAGTGTTTTAAAATCGACCATCACTAGATATTGTTGAAAAGTGTTTTTTTTTTTTTTTTTTTTTTTTTTTTTTTTTTTGCCGCACAAATAGTATTTTCATTGCTTTACAATATTAAGGTAGAACCAGTGTAGTCACATGAACTGTTTTAAATATGCATTTAGTATCTTTCTGGATTTTGAGAGGTTCAGTGACATTGCTGGCAACAGAGGCCTCACTAAGCCATCGAATTTCATCAAAAATGTCTTACTTTGTGTTCTGAAGGTGAACAAAGGTTTTACGGTGTGGAACGACATGAGGGTGAGTAATAAATTACATTATTTTCATTTTTGGGTGAACTAACCCTTTAACACCTTGAGCGTATTGTTTGTAATATCAAATTAAACTGTGATACCCTAACATAGTTTAAGTTTAATTCAATGACCACATATACTGGTCTGTTAAGTTATGTTTTACCTTCCACTGATCAGTGTCACAGTAGACCTCTTGTAGACCATGGCTTGGTGCATAGAGAGCGATGCCTTGACCCTTCTTTTCAATTCGTATGGTTCCTATAAAGAAAAAAACTAAAATTTACAGGAGAACATACCAAGTCTTCCTTCCCAAGGTAGTAACCATCCCATTAAATGTTATATTTAATTGCATAAAATGCATTTCAAATACTTATTTTTCTAATTGCATTTCAAGTCTAAAAAGTGAAATGCTAATGCAAGCAACAGACTTTTATACCAAATTAATGTGGAGAGAACCTCAACCTGTTGGGTGCTGGTATGAAATATTTGTGGTTGGTACTTCAATTCCATTCATTTTAACCTTCATTGCACTGCGCTTGTGGTAAATGTTTACATCACTGTTGTGAGAAAAAAAAAAAATTAATATTGCAGTGAGGTTTCTTTGTGGAACTAGTAATATCAGTAAGCAGGACTTACATGTCTGCCACCTTAATGTTTAGGTCTTCATGCTCAAAGACATCCTCCTTTTTTATTAGTACTATGAATTTATGCTCTGAAGTGCAGTCTTGAACCAAGACTTGGTAGCAGGAAAGTGGAATTACATAGTTGTATATCCTATGGTTGAAAGTAGTCAAGGTATTTCTGACCTTACTGCATTTAGCTAAACAGTGAGACAAACAAATCATTTAGTGAAGATAAAGATAGTCACAAAAACGAAAGGCCATTAGACTTTACTAACCTGAACTAGCCTCTATATAAAGGTTTCGAATTATGTTCATGACATCTTCTTCTGGATAGGCCTGGACAGCTTCAAAAGTTAAAGCGATTGGAAGAACCAAGTTTGACTTGGACAAAGTCATCTGCAAATTCACACATTTTTAAAAAAAAAGTGCTGTCAATAAAGGCATAGTGAGTCAGTCATTAGATTGTTGCTTACCGTTGGGGTCTTAATAATGATGTCCAGGGTCCTTTCAGTTGGGACAAGTATGACCAGTTCAATCTGTCTCTCAATGTTTTTTTCATCACTAATGGCCAATCCAGTCATTTGAGCCGCACCAGGAATGTATTCAGCCAAACTTGAATAGGAAAAAAAAAAGTGTTGACACATTGACATTTATGAAGTGGAACTTTTGCGAAATGGAGAGTAACCAAACCTTTTGGCATAGGTGGTGATAATTGTGGGCACCTTCTCACACTTCACTTTGAGATACGCCATAGGACTTGGACCATGGTTGCCAGCCCCTGCGCTGATGGAAATTGCATATTGTTGGCGCTCTGCACCCCAGGCTATCCTTGCCTAGATTGAAGAACATTTTATAGGGTTATAGATAGAGTGTCCAGTTCTGCTCCTGGAGGGCCACTTTCCTGCAGAGTTTAGCTCCAATCCTTCTTAAAGAAGATAACTAGAAACTTCCATTCAAGTGTGTTTAGGCAGGCTGAAGCTAAACTGGCCATCCAGGAGCAGAATTGTACACCCCTAACATAACAAAAGTGTTATCTGAAACCTGAACCCATTTCATGAAATTTCTTACAGCAACTTCGTGCTTGCTCAGCAGGATGCCATTGGCACACATCTTCCAGTTGTCCTTCACTGCAATAGAGACCACAATGATCTGCACTCTTGAGGTGGGCCTGTCCAGGTAAGCAACAAGCTGGTACCCCAACAATTTGCGATCAACTCTCACAACTCGTGCAATGATAGCAAACACTGGAGGAAGTGAGTCCCCAAGGAATATAGCCTGCTGCATTGTAAAGACATTTACCAATTAATCTATGTAAAAAAAATAAATAAATAAAAAAAAGGTAGGGCTGGGCGATATATTGTATGCGATTGTCACACGCATTTCGTCAGTAAAGCCGGTTCCCTGATTACCGCGAAATCGCCATCACCTGCTTTCAAATGGAACGCCATTTAATAGACAGAACCGTAGTTCACTGACAAGCTACGCAATATCGCGTTCATTATCGTAGATGAATCTCCTTCGATAATGAACGCGATATTGCGTAACTTGTCAGTGAACTACGGTTCTGTCTATTAAATGCCGCTCCATTTGAAAGCAGGTGATGGCGATTTCGCGGTAATCAGGGAACCGGCTTTACTGACGAAATGCGCGTGACAATCGCATGCAATATATCGCCCAGCCCTAAAAAAAGGGTTTATCAAAGATTTGCTGATGGGAACTGTCATACCACCTCCTTAACAGGCTTGAAACGTTCACTGTTTTGTCCACTGGAAAGTTCCTAGTGATCCAGAATAAAAATAAAATAGTTTTAAAAGTAAAACACTAAAACATTGACTTTAGTAAATGATGTTTTTTCTTTCATTTATTTCCTAATGTCAGCCACATGCTGCACAATTTTAGCCCTAATTTTACATTGCCGACAGTTGATGGAGATTGCTGTCAAAAACTCAAAATCTGAGGCATTCACATGAGTGACAATTACTGTTTGAATGATCAAAGTTGTGATTTGAGAGAAGCGCCGATGTGTCGCCGATACATTAAATATCTAGACATGCCTGGTATCCAAGTCCTGTAGTGTGAATTTACCAGTGTGATAATGAAAACTCACTTTGGACAGATGAGAGTTGGAAGAGCGAACAGAACTGCTGGAACTAATGCTGTGGCTACTGGTGCTTCTAGGGTAAAACAATACATTATGGTTGAAGAACCTGGAGTTATTGTTCCTCTGTCCACCCTCTAGTATTTCCTTCAATTTCTGAAGGACAGTCTTGAACTTGGGAGTCTTTGCATCACCAATGTTTATTTCTTTAAGGAGCTTTTTAGCAGCTCTTGGACCCAGTTGGACCTCTAGCTCTAGTCCCTCAACAGCAGGACCATCAGCTGTCAATAAATAAATTATAAGATAAATAATTTTTAATTTTATAACAAACATAATTCTGACGAAACTCTGAAGATGTCATTTGTATAGTTTTTATTTCAGATACTTGCCTCGAGCTATGTTAATATGTACTCCATGCTGTCCAATCATGTTATAAAGGGTGGTGTTTTTGATGAAGTCAGCATTACAGGACATAATCTCCATGCATGCTTTGACTCCAATGTGAGGTACAACAGAACAAACAGTTCTGTGAACTGGAACACTTGTCCTCAGTTCAGGTTCCTCAGCAGGTGGCATAACAGATGCCAAATGGTTAACGTTTTCAGATGACTATGTAGGGATAAATAAAACAAATGATTAGAAATTCTCTTTTTACAACACGTATATAGCCAAACAAATCTCTTATTATAGTATCTTACCAAATCTCCAGGTGAAATCATGGAGGTATGTATTTCTTGTGAATGTTGCCCAACTACCGCCTCAGGTACAATGGGTGTAATTCTCTCTGCATTGACCTCCTTAATGTTTCTGGTTACTGACAAAGTTTCAATGCTAGTTTAGGACAAGAAGCATAAAATGCCACTTGAGTTATGAGATGGTGGCAGTGATACAGTGGTGAAATGATACAGACAGTGGTGAAGGACTACTCAAAATATTCCCTACCGTGCAGTCACAGCATACACTGGAAGTACAATAGGAAAGACCTGTATCTTGAAATTAGCATTTGGGATGTTAAACTTTGCTTCTACTTTTAAAGGAAAAAATGTACTGATCTTTCCTCTGGCCATGGAAGCAGCTTGAATAAAGCCAGTGTTTAGTCCCATTACAGCAAAGGTCTGTAAGGCAATGCTGGGTAAAATTTCAGTGGTTAACTTCACATCTGTCTTCATCAGATGAGCAACACTGATGTTTTCAGTTAGAGGTGGTGTAATAATAGCCTGGACTGGATATGATGGCAATAAGAAAGAAGTTTAAAAAACAAAAACTACAGTACATTTTCTGTGTGTCATTCTTTGTTACAAAAGAGACTAACTTCAAATTGACTAATGTGCTTTTGAGACTGTTTTACCCTTCAGATTAGCAGCAGCAACCGCAGCAGTGTACAAACTAAACTCCATGGGTACACCAGCCACTGATGGGAAGATGCGACGCACTTCAGCCACCAGCAGGGGCTTGGCATATTTGAAAGCAATGCCATTCTGCATTGCTTTAAGTGCTTCCCCTGCCAGTTCAGGTATATAGCCTCCAGTGGTAAGCTGTAGATCAAATTGGTTATACTTATTTTGATGGTCCTCTTTAAATATCCTGTTGACTATAAGTAATGTTGCACCTACAGATCAACTAACTCTCATTAGAGTATTAGTAGACTGGTAGGGTTAGGGCTAGTAGAATAAGTTGACATGAATTTGCAAAGTTACTGTGGCGAGCAGGGCGGGCGAGAGCCGCGAGGGAACGGCGCGAGGCCGGTGACGCAAGTGATAACGAGCATCACCTGCGAGGCGCACCGGCCTTGAGTCTCTCACGGAGGACCTTCGGGAGCATAAAAGGGGGAGCGACGACAGTGAAGGATGAAAGAGGACCAGGCCTGGACTTTACGTTATGTTTTATTATGTTTGTACTTTCGTTTTGTATTTGTTTATTTTGAATTAAAGTTTTGTTGAATGTTCGCCGGTTCCCGACTCCTTCTTCCCGTACATACGAACTGTTGCGGTGGTACTGGAGCCTTGTGAAAGGTGGGATGGAGACCCGGATGCCGTGCTCCTGGGACGAGGTGGGGTGGCTGCCGTCCTGGAGGGAGCGGAGGAGTGCCGTCGTCCGCCGTGGGCTGGAGCCTGCTACCGGCATGAAAGGGGAGGAGCAGGGGACGGCGGACTCGCTGCCGGCTGCCCTCAACCGGAGGAGCCATCGCCGGCTGCCAGGAGGTGGTCGAGGATCGGGCCGTCCACCGAGCACCCAGTACCATAGCATGGCACCGCGAGGAAGAGCCTCTCGGCTGGCTGAGATTTTTTTTTTTCTTTTTCCTCTCTCCCCTCTCTTGTCCTGTCGCTCCCCTTACTTCCGTCTCCTTTCTCTCGTCTCGTCTGTCCTTACCCCCAGGTGCTGCGGCTGCTGAGACAGGCCCCCGGGGGGGGGAGTGGGAGTAAGCGCAATCGCGGGAGTACCCCCCGGCCTGCGAGGGGCAATGGGCCTTGAGTCTCTCACGGAGGTGCTCCGGGAGCATAAAAGGAGGAGCAACGACAGTGAAGGACGAGAGAGGACCAGGCCTGGACTTTACGTTATGTTTTATTATGTTTGTGTGGCCGGCAGACGTCCGCGAGGGTCTGCCGGCATTACTTTCATTTTGTATTTGTTTATTTTGAATTAAAGTTTTGTTGAATGTTCACCGGTTCCCGCCTCCTTCTTCCCGTACATATGAACTGTGTTACAGTTACTTATAGTCAGTAGAATGTCTTTTGGGGACCATCAGAATAAAGTGTTAGCATTTATTAAGCAAACAGTTTACTAATACCTTGATGACTAGTAATTGACATTAGGTGCAACTGGTAGGTGCAATGTTACTTATAGTCAACAGAATGTCTAAAGGGGACCATGAAAATAAAACGTTCCCATAAAATTTGATTGTTAGCCCTATGTTGAACATTCTTCTTAAAAGTTTAGGAAAACAATGCACATTATTTTATATAACAGAGTTTTAGGGTGTGTTCACACTTGTAGTCTGGTTCTCTTGGTTCTTTTTTGTTCAGATCCCTTTTCAGGGTGCGTTTGGTGCGTACCAGGGTTTGGATGGCAGCATTCACACTTATTCAAATAAACCGCACTAACAGAGCAATTGCATCAGAGTTTGTTTTAATCAAATCAAACCTGCCAAGTGGGAACACACCCTTAGTTCATATGAAATTATATTACTACAATAGACCTGTGTTGCCTGTTCAAGAACTGCTTTGCCAACATTTGCAAAAGCGATCTCTTGTCCAAGAAGTTTCACATAGATCGAGCCCAATGGCTGCTTCTTTGGGAGGGCCTTGAATGCTTTTAACTGCAGTATAACAAATAGACAAAAAATATATATGTAGCTGTTAAGAAACACTGAATAAATTACATTTATAATATGCCACACTTACAGCCTTGAGCACTTGTTTCATCCTGGGCTGCATTTCATCTTTCAGAAATGGAGATTTCAGAAGAGCCTCCTGAATTCCATCAGTTCTGATGCCAACCTGAAAGAATTAGGTACAGTATGGGTTTTAAGAAATTAATGAGAAGAACTGAGAAGAATTGCATCTTTATAGCTACTCACCTCAATCACATCAGTGGCAGCTCCAGCAAGGTAAGCACGTGCTTTAGCTACAACAGCTCTGGGCAGGACGGTGGCAACATCATTGATGATGAAAGCACTACCAACAGCACCAACCATGAGACGAGCTAAACAATGAAACTAATCAGTACGTTTTCAGAGGAAAACATCTCCTGGCATGTAACACCATTGGAGGTCAACATAACTTTCTTACGCTCATAACCATCCAAGAAAATTGCTTTGCTGTAAAGAAAGCAAAGTTTTTCCAGTTTTGGGCTTAGTATCCTGATGGCAACATTGCAGGCCGCAGCACTGAAATACACAGGAAAAGATTGTAGATGTTGAAGATTTATACATCTGTATGTTGAAAAATATTGCAGCATTTGTTAGTGTAAACTCACATTGGAGCAAACTCAGGGGATGTGCTCCTTGTCAAGGCTTTCATGTGAGAGTACACGAGACTGGCCACCTGTAGATTTGGTTCCTTCGAAAGAGCACGTGCAAGAGTAATAACCAGACCCATGCCTGGTTTTGTCTCAAAAAGCACAATCCATGAGACCATGCGCAGCTCTGGGTGGAGATCTTTGTTCACAAAAATCTGTAGAACTACATTCTGGACCTGAAATGCAAAGAAAAGGGCATATAGTAACTCAGTGTTTCTCAACTCCAGTCTTGGAGACCCAACTCCCAAAATGTTTTAGATGTCTCATTAATTAAAACGCTTGATTCAACTTAGTTTGTTAGTGTGCTAAATAGGGAGACATTGTGTCTCAAGTCCCAGGGACTGGAGTTGATCCCATTTGACAGTATGACAAAGCATGACTCAAAATATCTGACTAACCAGTTTTGGTTCCTTTTTGGCAACAGCCTTCAGAGCCAAAATTGCACCCACTTGAACTCTCAATGGAAAATTAGGTATTTGGTTCCCAAATAATGGTAGAAACTTTGTGATGTATTTAATGCTAGCAGGGTGACCAGCATTGCCCAGTACTTTCAGAATCAATGTGATCTCTGCAATGTCAGTCTCTGCAGTCACCTCAGTAACAATCTCATGGATGGGCTAAAAGAAAAAAAGCATGTTGTCCACATATCCACACATACAATTAAGCAAATCATTTAAAACTGGGATGAGCATCTTCAGTCACTGTCCTGCAGAGTTTATCTCCAACCCTGATAAAAAAAAAAAGCTCACCTGCCTGTAGCTTTCTAGTAATCCTGAAGTCATTAATAAGCTTGTTAAGGTGTGTTTGCTTAGGGTTGAAGCTAAACACTGCAGGACAGTGGCTCTTCAGGACTGAAGTTGCCCATCCCTGATTTAGAATCTTCTTTACCTTCAAAGTCTCCACTGGGCATTCAAGAGCACCACTGCAGTACCTGTTAATCATTGTCCCATAGCCAAGCATAGCAACATCACGTAGAACTGGTGTTTCTTGAACTTTGTGACTCAAAGCCAGACCCTTTGGTGGTAACAACATTTAAGGAACAAGTTCAGACATGCTAAATAATGAGTTTAAGATTGAGTCAATCTTCAGATATGAGTGTACGCACAGAGTACATCTTAATGGTGTCCAAATTAGCAGTGACCATGTGCACAGCGGCCAGAAGGACCTGAGTGAACTCAGGGATGGAAAGCTTATCTGCCAAGATGATCTTCTTGATGAATTTTAAAGCAGCTAGGGTGCCAACTGCAGGAACAGCATCTAAGATCCATTTCCTTAGAGAAGTAAAGATGAGAGACAATTTGCGAATAGCTTTTTCAGACTTTTAAATTAATATTGATGTACCTGAAATTTGGTCTGGTTTTGAACTGAGACCAGATTCCCTCAACAGCATCTGCACTTGCAAATCGCATAAGCTGAATGAGCTGAATATATTTCAAAGGAACATCTTCATGGACTTCTTCCAGTTTTTTGGTTGCCAGGTGATTCAGAGCATCTACTATCTAAATGCATACCAGTCAAACAAAAAAGAGACAGTTAAAATACTACTATTAAGAAAAACTCAAACATATTAAATGAAAAATTACAATAATAACATGAATATGTTCTCACTTGAGCCTGTGGATTACTGATTCTCATGAGCTGAATTGGACTCCAGACAGTCTCAGTGCTAAATTCATATTGTAAAGATCCACGGGCTAAATATTCAGCACTGATTGGAATTATGGGGGATGCCATAATCTCCAGAAAGGTCAAGGTTTGTCTGAAATATTGAAAATAAAACTAGGTTAACACACACACAAAAAAATAAACACAAATATAATTCAATCAGAATGAGAGTGCATGAACAAATGTCTTGCCTAGTTTCCATCTGGGTAGCATCACCAATCTCATAATGAGGTGTAAACTGATGAATCTCTTGGACTGTTGCTTCAGTAAACACAACACCAGTTGGAGTTGGCTTCATGGTGTAGCTATAGGTTGCAACTCCAGAGAGACTCTTTTCCCTCTGTCCAATGATATATAGAAGAAACACATCTATGTTTATCATTTTCAGGTCACAAACCCCCATATCTTTATGGACCCCCAGCTGAAAACCCACAAACTAAAGTACTGATAGGAAAAATAAGTTTTTGACCTGACCTGCTGACATTCATTGCACTTTTCAATGTAAGTCAAGCCAACATCCTTCATTATCCTCTCTTGGCAAAGGGTAAGATCCCTGGACTTAGTGATGATGGTGTGGTTGTTTTCTTCATCTTCACTAATCAGATACTGGGTCTCGCAAATACCTTGAACTCCATCCTTGTCAGAAAGAATACTCAGCTCAATCTAGCTCAATATTATTGCTAATCAAACTCAATTTCAGTGAATCTAACCTCTTGAACCTCATAGATGTTCTGGGTCTTCTTGAGGTTGAGCTGAAGGATGTTCAGAATTCCTCTGTGCAGGTTGATGACGGTAGTTGGGACCACAGAAGGGGCGAATATCCTTCCAACCTTACCATTTGTGTACTCAAACTTAATAGGAATCTGAAGCTGAGCAGACACTTCTGAGGTGAGCTTAGAAGTGACAAAAGTATCTGTGGGCCAGATACCACTGTACTCAAACAGCTGAGGTTTCGAGAGCTGAAACGAATGGGGAAACTTTGAGCTTCTTTTCAATTATATGTGGGCAGTAAGAGAACAAAGCTCCATGAAGGCATTAAAGTCTGGCATAAAAGTTCTGGTACCTTAAGAAAGAATGCATTCTCAGCTGCAGTACTAATTAAAACCTTGCTGTTGATCTTAATGCCAGCCCTGGCCAGACCTTCCTGGTAAAGACCACTAAAGAGCAGAGCCTCATATTTGTACACATAGGTCTCGGTGCCTGCCAAATCAGGGACTAAAAGTGCAAAAAAAGAATTTTACATAATACACATACATACTGTAGAAAACTATCCTTTTGTTACTAGTAAAATTAGATTAACTACTTACAAAGATTCACATGTTGACTTGCTGAAATATCATAAAAAGAGTAATATTCAGTAATATTCAATGGTATGCTATGATATGCATATAAATGATGTAATTTAAAACAGCACTGCAGGTTACTTACCCACAAGGGCTATAGTCAAGGCCACTAGAACAGTTCTCATGGTCAGCGGTTGTGCAAAAACACCATGTTGGTTTTAAAGTCAAGCTTTTGCTGGCCAAATACTGATCTCAAAATGTATGATTAACCAGTTGTTTAGCAGAACCAACCGGTTGTGTTTCTACTCCTGCCAGCCACCAGCTCATTGGTCAACATGGTAATCCAGTGTGTGTTTGTATCTATACTCTCTCTCTCTCTCTCTCTCTCTCTCTCTCTCTCTATATATATATATATATATATATATATATATAGATAGATAGATAAGAAGCTGAATTTACATATAGTTATACATCAAGGTTACAACATACAATACTAAATCCAGCATAAATACAACCAGTTAAAAACATTTACACACCATTAATTCACTCTCAAGGTTACATAGTAACCTTTTAAAATTACTATAGGAAACCAATTTTTTAGCTTCATCTTAGTCTGGAGAAGATTCCAATCTGAGGTGGAGCCATATTTAAAGGGGTCATATAATGGCACTTTTACAAGATGTAAAATAAGTCTCTGATGTCCGAGTGTGTATGTGAAGTTTTAGCTCAAAATACCCCACAGATCATTTTAATAGCTTGTTAAATTTGTCACTTTTTGTGGGTGAGCAAAAACGCTCCATTTTTGTGTGTCCCTTTAAATGCAAATGAGCTGCTGCTCTCAAGAAGAGGGTGGAGTTTCAAGAGCTTGTGTTAGCTTAGCTGCTCCGATTACCTCATGCAGAAAATGTCAGAAACTATTCAGATTTTTTTTGTTCAAACCAGAGTCGGACAATGATGGAGAGACTCAGGAAGAAGTGACAACATGTTTCTGAATGGTTAGTGGATAAATTTATGTAGCTGATGTGGAGTTAACTATCTTAAAGTCATTGATTAGCATATTCTGTCATGATAATCTACAAATCGCTCATGTGGGAACTGTTGTAAGATCCTACAGAGTCAGAGAATATATGCTGCACGAAGATAGAGCAGGTATAGTTTAGTTTAATTACGTTTATAACTTATATTGCCATCTTGCTTTTATGACATGCTAATGCATTTGTGTTATGTACTGTATTGCAATAACATGGCCTCACCCCTTTGTTGCATGTTCCCGGGGGCAGAGTTTATGTAAATTTTAGGGTTTGTGATGTCACTAACCCAGAAGAAGTTGTTGTAGTCCCTACCAGCTGTTTGTTGTAGTCCTAAAACAGAGAATTCTTTAAAAGAAAATATCTCCCTTTGCTTTGAACTTTGAGCATCATAACTTTGTAGATGTTGTTTATGTTTAAACAGCAACATTACACACTAACTAGCTCAGTTCTAACAAAGGGCACACAAAGATAATATATTTATATATATATAAATAAAATTATGACTGACTGAACATTATCCCGCCTATTAGATGGCTGCTTCCCAAAAAATAAATTAATGGACATAAAATATTGATTTGAGCTCTAATTGTTTTATTATGCGATGAGAGAGAGAGTGCAAAGTGATACATGAAAAAGAAATCTATTGCTGGTGACAATATATTACATATCCCAAATGCAATAATATGATTAGCTCACTAGAGCGCAACAGTGTGCTATTTGAACATGACAGTGGCATAGTGGACAGCCTCTGTTTCTGTGGCATCTGTTTCACATAAAGCTGTAGGGATTGAAGATATATCTTTTGCTTTAAAACTAATGCTGGAATAATTAATATCTTGATTGTAGGCATCTGCTTTCTGAGTGAGGTCAGAGGATGCAGGGATATTAGTCACCGAGTCATACTGGTGGGGGAAACACAATAAGTAAAGTAAGAAATGTTAACTTTCTAAATAAATGTGGGTAAAATTAAATTTAGTGTTAGCCATTCTCACCAGCACCTCCTCCTTTTCAACCCTGTGGGGTTTAGACAAGGTACACCTTCTCCTCCTTAAAGTAACACAACCATTTATATAGTATACAGTCCAATTTTAATAAAAAATATATTACAAATTATGTTAAGATTATATTTATATATTATCAAATTGTATTAAATTATTTCACAATTTGAGTCAACATTTTTTAACAGATTTCATTTCATTTGTGACAAAATAGTGCAGAATCCTTAATATTTCTGTTCACTTTAGCTTATAATTTTCTGTTTTAGGTCTCTCAAAATCCTACAACTTAAAACAAAATTAACTGACCTATACCACAGGACTCCTATGAGTGCGAGAACCAAAAACACACACAGTACGACTGCAGTGTTTCGTAGTGCTGTGCTCTGATCTCGGTCTGTAAGCAGAAATTAATAGATCTATTGCACTCAAACAGACTGCTGCAATCATTTCACACTAGGGCTCTGTTTACAACTGGTATTAAGATGAGTTTTGGTTGATCGGATCACAAATGGATGATGCTAAATACAGGTGTAAACGGGGTCTAAATCGTTTTGAGATTGTCTACTTTTGACCACTTCCAGAGAAAGTCGAAAACTCATTTGACTGGATTGCTTTCGTAGTGTAGCCACAAAAGACTGCCTACTCTACACCAACTGACCTAATATGTGGAAGTGTGCTAGACAGATGGGATTTAAACTTTGTCGGCTGAAGACCCAAGTGTGGTTTGAAGACGAAAAATGTGCCAAGCACAATGTTTTCTCACTGCATTCGGTGTGGTCTTGCAGCTGTCAGAGCAGAAACGAAAGCTGTTGCTCCTGGTGTGTTTTTCGCATTCATATGTAAATTGCGTGAGCTTATTTCATTCATTAGATTGAAAGATCTGAAAAAGCCCATACATTTACCCAACCATAGACCCTCCCCTCATAGAAATGAGGACAGAAGTGGTTGAAAGTGGACAAAAGAGACGGATTAAAACACCAGGTGTACGGGAATGTGTTTTCCTCATCTACTCGTGATCCAATTGACCAAAAAGCATCTTAATACCAGGTGGAAACAGTGCCTAAAGCACATGTATCATGAGAGATGTGTTACCTCCTACAGCACAGGAATACTTTTTAAGCTCTTCATCACTGACTGAGTCCAGGTACAGCTTGTTGTCTTTAGTGAATCCATCCGTTACCTGCCGTCCGTTCTTGTACCAGATGTAAGTGTGTTTGTCGTTCAGAGTGCATTTAGTTGAACAGATTAATATCACTTCCTGTCCCTCTGATATAATGTCTGGACTGCTTGTCACCATCATATCTGAAAAAAAAACAGAACTGAAGTATTTCAAGCTGGTCCTAATATTGATTTTGACATGGAAAACAAAACCTCTATAAAATGTAGTCATAGTCTTAATGACAACAAATTGTCTGTAAATCTTCTAATTAAAATATCATCAAATTAATCATGATGAGTTACCTGTAACAGTAAGAATGACTCCAGGAGATCCAGAGTATTTTCCTCCTGTTGTGTCAGTGATGATCCTGAA
Source organism: Megalobrama amblycephala (assembly GCF_018812025.1). Taxonomy (NCBI): domain Eukaryota; kingdom Metazoa; phylum Chordata; class Actinopteri; order Cypriniformes; family Xenocyprididae; genus Megalobrama; species Megalobrama amblycephala. The sequence goes on along the minus strand of NC_063045.1, from coordinate 20,630,697 downwards.
TCGATATTCTCCAGAGTCGTTCATCTTGAGCTCTTTGATTCTCAGTGTGTTCCCCACATACTCCACACGACCAGCAAACTGACGCTCCTCACGCAGATCCTTGAAGTCACCAGGTGTACCGTAATGCCAGAATGTTTTATTTACATTATAACCAGAGGGATGTGAGTATGTGCAGGAAATGTCTACTGTTGATCCCATCAAAGCACAGACTCTTCTAGAGGTGTAAGTCACATCCCAGCAGCCACTCTTAGAAATACCTGAAAGAGTCACAGATTAACATGTAAAACTCACACTTACTTTAAAACTTGTTTAAATTTACACATGGATGAACAAACAGTCCCATTATTGTGTGTATTATTTGACACTCACACAGAGAAGAGAAAAGATGTGTTTGATCAAGAGCACAGGAATAGCTGACAGCATCTCTGTTCAGTGACAGATATATGTTGCGATACACTGTACGTGTGAAATACTGTCCATCCTTCATCCAGTAATAATAATACCAATCTCCAGAGGTGCAGGAAGAATCACAGGTCAGTTTTACTGTCTCATATCTCAGGTCTGTAGTTGCAGGATTCATCCTCACCTGCAGGTCTGAATTAAAGTAAAAATGAACAAACACTTCATCACATGACAAATTAAAAACAGCTGAACTGACCAGAATCTAGACTCAGTTTCACCTGTGACTGTTAGATTGACAGTGACTGAGCCGAGAAGTTTAACTCCATCCTTCATGAACATGAGCTGATATTCTCCAGAGTCTCTCTCTCTCAGGTCTGAAATTATGAGCTCTGATCGGTAATGACTGATGAATGGCTTTACTCTTCCTGAGTAGTCTGAGTCTAAAGTCAAATCTTCAGGTTCGCTGTTTTTTCTCCAGTTTGGACTTTGTTTTTGGCTGAACCAGATCACAGTTTTGATGTTGATGTTGTAAGAGCACTTTAGTGTCACCTGAGACCCCTTCACAGCACAAATATTCCTTTGACTACAGGTCACAGGGAAGAGGTCCAATGTTACGAAGCCTGAACAAGAAAACATTTCATTATTGAGATGAAGTTTACATACAGAGGAGAGATCCTCTATTGTTTCAATCCAGACTCACCAATCTGCTGCTCACACTTGTCCAACCATTGCCAAAAAGTCAATTTTAAGTTATTTATACACCCACTCCATTTTTAATACAGAAACAGAAAACCCTGCCTCTAGAGGACATGGTTACTTACGACTTTAAAGCTGCAGTCCGCGATTTTTCCTCTTTGTCACCATCTCTTGTTTGAAACCTGCAATTGTAGTCACACGCGGAACAGTTATCTGTACACTCGTTGTGCCTCGGCACGGCTCGTCAGCGCGGATTAATCTAATGTTTGCTGTCAGTCACCGCACCGGTGTGGATACTGTACTTCAGAATCACAGATTCTACGTCTTGAAAGTATGACCAATATAAGAATTTTCACTGGAAAATATCATCTGAACAAGTAACATTTCTGCCAGTTTTGTTCTGACCAACAAGGAAAAAAGCATTAGGCCTACAATAAATTGCGCTGCCAATGATGATTAAATCTAACGATCGCTTAGCTCAGATCATTATTATTACTGTTATACTTTGTTCTCAAATTGTTAATGTTAACATCAACATTACTATGACTATGTGTATATTAGCGTTACCTGTAGATTTCAATTTCTGTAGCCACTCCACAGTCCAAAGTCTTTTGCTTTTGACTACGGATGAATCTCCAGTTGTCACTGATGATTGTCATTTGGACCTTTCTGGATTACAATCCGCCATCAAAATGATAAGTTGAATTATTTCAGCTACTGTGAGAACAGGCTATAAATGATCCGCTACGAGCTGCGTCCTCACGTGATTAAACCGACTAGCCTCTCGACGGGACTCCTTCCTTTCTGTTTACGGACATGACGTAATGATGCACAGAAGACAAACTGCTGCATGCTTGAATTTCCCGCGGAAATCCACCATGTCACTCTTATTATAAAACATTATTACAAGCTTACTGTTGTGAATCGAGACAAGATAAGGAGATAGTTTTGAACACTGGCTGGTTGTGTACTTGCTCATAAATTGATTTTGGATCATTTTTAACCAAAAAAAGTTGCGGACTGCAGCTTTAAGTTTATTGATCTTAACTGAACTGATGAATTATTTCAACTGGGTAAAAATAGATATAATGATCAACATATCAACAATCACTTTTGGAACACATGAAAGATAATTAGTGCCATATTTAAATTAAAACATGACAGAGCAGAATAAGACACATCAATGCTCAAACCTGGAATGTGCAGCAGCAGCAGGATCAGAGGAGAGAGTCTGGAGTTCATGTTCTTCACTTTCTGTAAATTTAGATATGAAATGAAAGACACAGAGCTGCTCGTCCTGAAAAAGACACTGACTGAGTTTCACTGAGACACACTTGAAGGGTCATTGCAGTCAGAATCATGAATACAGTAACACACTTCAGAAAGTCATGCTTAAAATTATGTTTTAATGTAATGTTTAAATGAAATGAAAGTTTAGATTTACCCAAATTGCATGCTGCTTTTGTTCTCTGATGTTAGGTGTCGTTTCTACTGTCTGTTTTAGAAGCTTTGCAGACAAACACTGCTGATCTTATTTCCTTCCCTTTTCTTACAAACACAGAAATAGTGAAATGAGATGTTTAGGCTTCAGAAAATGATTAGTCAAACTCAACTCAGGAAGTCAGTATTAGCCACTATGTTGCATCTGGTTAATCAGTTTAAATGAATTAAACCTTGGGTTTTGTTGTTTTCTGTTTTTAAGTAATATTAAATAAAAAAAATTAAATAGACAAAACACGTATTTATAAATATTCCAGAACCAGATATATTAAAGGCAAATATTATTTCATAATTTTTCCTGAAATAACTTAGAGAACCTCAAGTTTAAGGAAACACACACATTTGTATATTAATTTAATTTGCATTATCAAATGCCCTTTTATTTATTTTTATAGGCACAGAATTATAGGATACATTTATGCTGCATTCAATAACCAAAAGTATGAATCTTAGACGACAGAATGTCACATGATGATGATTTTCTCTGACCTACAGTAAATATAAAAAGCTAAACATTGATAAGAATGTCTTATATTTTAAGAGCAGCACAAAAACTCAAAGGTCAACAGAGATACAAAATGAAGACAGCAGGGGCCTGTACCATGAAGCCAGATTAGCTGGCCAGGTAAGTTTCACTTATTAGTTTACTCCAATCCTGGGTTTTAGGTACCATGAATGTGACTTGGCTTTTAGCTGTGTTCATCACCATAGTAACTTACGCTGCACAGCTAACCTGCTCCAGGGCAGGTTATGGTCTGGGTAAAAGATCTCAAAACGAAATTGGGCCAATCAGATGTGAGCAAAGTGACACTGACACATGCAACATAATAAAGTCACTCCCCCTCTTCCTCCAAATTAAAGGTCACTATATAGTAAAAAAAAAAAAAAAAAAAAAAAAAAAAAATTGTCTGGCTTCAGTGATAATTAGAATTATTTTATGATTTATATATGATTTATAAAATTATTATATGATTTATATTATTATTAATCAATTACACAAGCAATTTTAGTTTAACAGTTATTATTAAGCATAGTTTAAATGAATATATACAGATCATGTGTAATATAAATAAGCTGTAAATAAACTTTAAAAATTGAAAAAATATTAAAAATATTTGAATCTCTATCGCTATATATTGTCAACTATACAAACTAACTTCACAAGGTTCACTTGTGCACTGAAAGAGCAAGAACATTTATTTTATTTGTTATCTTTCATGGACAAGTATTTTCTTTAATGTAAATGCACTTAAATTCTTCATTTTCTTCGATCTCTTAATCTTCAGCAAAAGATTTTTGAGTCGCGCTGGCTTACTCGCAGAAGTGATTCACAGTTTCTCTCTGTTGCAAGGCATGTGATTGGCTGTTTGCCACTGATATGATGCATTCATGTGCACGCGCTCCACAAACTCAGGATCAAAGCCTGAGTTGACAGAGAAAGTTGATGATCAGCATCATGGTACCAACAAAGCCGGACTGGAGTGGTTTGGTTTTGTCAACTCGAAACTAATCCTATAACCCTGAGTTTGTTCAACTACCATCATGGTACAGGCCCCAGGTGTAGTTCAAAACAAAACCTTTAATGACCAAGAGCTTCATCCACTGCACCACATTCAGCTACACCTGCTGCCAAAGACACAGACCAAGATGAGAGTGACAGCCCTTTCACATCAAGAACGATTACCATAAGGTTTAAAACTTTCTAAGAGAACAGATGAGTCCACACCACAACAACAATGACTTGGAGAAAATATAGTTGTTATTACATTTTCCATCTGATGAATATAGAGAACACTGGCAACCAATTAAAATCCATCTGACTTTATAGTGTGCACTGCTATGGTCTTGTCCCAAATAGCACACTTCATGTACACTTGCGGTTTTGTGGACGATGGCTGCTGTGTGCACGTGTCGATTAAGCCCACAATTTCACTTTCCTGCAGACTTTAGTTCCAGCCCTTATAAACTCACCTGAATTAAATGAACCGTCTTCACAGTTAGGCACAGATCATGAAGGCAATGAAGTCTATAAGCTGCATTTTCCTTCATTCTCATCACCAGCTTTTGACTACTTATTAAATTATTTTCATAAGATAAAGATAAACAGAACACAAAGGCTATCCCCCATCTTTATGATGGATCAATATATATGATTTTTATAGAATAAAAAAATATTGAAAGCATTTCTTACATTTGGCAAGAGAAGGAAAGAACTGGATGGATTAACCTGTACTATTGTTTCATTTTAGTTTTGTTTGATTATGCAGATTGAGCAGTCATTGAGAAGTCACTGTATATGACATCACTGTATCACATGGTGCTGCTGACAGTTCTGACTGTTGCTAGGTGATGATCTCACAATGACATCACTCCACCAGCTCTGATGGACAGACAGCAGATGAACAGATGTGGAACATCAGAGTCTGAGACAGACAAATAGAAATATATTAAATACATTAACAACAATGTTTTTGTCATTGCATCTCTTAGAGTAGATTCTCTATAAGCATAATTTCTCACCTTCAATTTTGTTTTCTGTTTGGTTTTGAGAGTAGACACATTCTGATGAAAAACCTGTTGAATCATAATTCACATTCTTATCATCTGAATTCATTTCATTAACTGAACGTCATGCAATTGTGAATTTCCCTGGATGATTTACTCACCACATCCACAGAGCTGCTATTAGGAGAAACTGAGGTAAAAACACCAGCAGAATGACTGTATAATGGCTGAACGCTGTGCTGTCCACTGGATCTTCACAACACAAAGAAGTGAATCATGACTATCAGAGAAACCATCTGAATTCAGCGATCATTGAAGCACATGTATCATGAGAGATGTGTTACCTCCTACAGCACAGGAATACTCTTGAAGCTCCAGGTACAGCTTGTTGTCTTTAGTGAATCCATCCGTTACCTGCCGTCTGTTCTTGTACCAGATGTAAGTGTGTTTGTCGCTCAGAGTGCATTTAGTTGAACAGCTTAATATCACTTCCTGTCCCTCTGATGTAATGTTTGTGCTGCTTTTCACTATCGTATCTGAAACCAGAACTGAAGTATTTCAAGCTGGTCCTAATATTGATTTTGACATGAAAAACACAACCTATAAAATGGAGTCATAGTCTTAATGGCAGCAAATTGTCTGTAAATCTTAATGAAATCTTATCAAATTCATCATGATCAGTTACCTGTAACAGTAAGAATGACTCCAGGTGATCCAGAGTATTTTCCTCCTGTTGTATCAGAGATGATCCTGAATCGATATTCTCCAGAGTCGTTCATCTTGAGCTCTTTGATTCTCAGTGTGTTCCCCACATACTCCACACGACCAGCAAACTGACGCTCCTCACGCAGATCCTTGAAGTCACCAGACTGAACGTAATGCCACAATGTTTTATTTACAGTATAACCAGAGGGATGTGAGTATGTGCAGGAAATGTCTACTGTTGATCCCATCAAAGCACAGACTCTTCTAGAGGTGTAAGTCACATCCCAGCAGTGATCCTTAGAAATACCTGAAAGAGACACAGATTAACATGTAAAACTCACACTTACTTTAAAACTTGTTTAAATTTACACATGGATGAACAAACAGTCCCATTATTGTGTGTATTATTTGACACTCACACAGAGAAGAGGAGGAATGTGTTTGATCAAGAGCACAGGAATAGCTGACAGCATCAGTAACAGATATATGTTGCGATACACTGTACGTGTGAAATACTGTCCATCCTTCATCCAGTAATAATAATAATACAAATCTCCAGAGGTGCAGGAAGAATCACAGGTCAGTTTTACTATATCATCTCTCCGGTCTGTAGTTGCAGGATTCATCCTCACCTGCAGGTCTGAATTAAAGTAAAAATTAAGAAACACTTCATCACATGACAAATGAAAACAGCTGAACTGACCAGAATCTAGACTCAGTTTCACCTGTGACTGTTAGATTGACAGCGACTGAGCCGAGATGTTTAACTCCATCCTTCATGAACATGAGCTGATATTCTCCAGAATCTCTCTCTCTCAGGTCTGAAATTATGAGCTCTGATTGGTAATGACTGATGAATGGCTTTACTCTTCCTGAGTAGTCTGAGTCTAAAGTCAAATCTTCAGGTTCGCTGTTATTTCTCCAGTTTGGACTTTGTTTTTGGCTGAACCAGAACACAGTTTTGGTGTTGATGTAGGAGTAAGAGCACTTCAATGTCACCTGAGACCCCTTCACAGCACAAATACTCTTTTGACTACAGGTCACAGGGAAGAGGTCCAATGTTACAAAGCCTGAACAAGAAAACATTTCATTATTGAGATGAAGTTTACATACAGGAGAGATCCTCTGTTGTCACAATCACAATCTGCTGCTCACACCCGTCCAACCATGTTAATAAATTTAGTTCAAATTTAAATATTGTCAGAAAGGTCTTTTTTTTTGTATCTATACACTTACATTGGAGAACAGAGAGGAAACTTTAACTTTAGCAACATTCAGACCTACTGGACATTAAGTTACACTGATCTGATTTTAACCATTTGAAAATATAGAGCAATATTGATAAAAAAAAAAGAAGAAAACAAATCAAAACAATTACTTTTGGAAGATGTGAAAGATAATAATTAGTGCCACATTTAATTAAAACATGACAGAGCAGAATAAGACACATCAATGCTCAAACCTGGAATGTGCAGCAGCAGCAGGATCAGAGGAGAGAGTCTGGAGTTCATGTTCTTCACTTTCTGTAAATTCACATATGAAATGAAAGACACAGAGCTGCTCGTCCTGAAAAACACTGACTGAGTTTCACTGAAGGGTCCTTACAGTCAGAATCATGAACACAGTAACACACTTCAGAAAGTCATGCTTAAAATTATATTTTTTCATTAAGCATGTTGCTGTTGTTCTCTGATGTTATTTGTTGTTTCTACTACCTTATATTAGAAGCTGTGCAGACAGACACTAGTGGAAAGCTTTAACTTTGTAAATTGTGCAGTTGTGCAGGATGTCTTGTTGGAAACAAAGGAACCAAAACCAGACGGGTGAGAGACGTGTCAATACCATGCAACGAAGCATTCTTTAGAACTTCCGCAATAATATATGATAGCTCGAAAACTTCCAGTGAGATGTCATTTGCTCATTTTGCTGGTGTGTTGAGCATCAGTAGTTTATAATCAGAATATTGTCACTTAAATAGTCAGGCATAGCATTAATTTAGCTATTCAAACGTAAGAAATTATAAAAAATAATAATAATAAAGACATCCCTCATTGTTCCTCCTCGGCTAAATTCAATTCGACCATCAGTTTTCACGCTTTCGTGTGAAAAAAAGTGTAAAAAATTGTAATATTTATTGTGCACTTTAGTTAGATTGAATAAAATGTGTGTTTTGAAATCATTGATCTTGTGCTGCGCTGACTGACAGCTGCTGTAGCCTAATTCATTCACAAGAAAAGTTTAGTTTTTCATAAAATTTTGTGAGTAGCCAACTTCATATTGACCCAATGTATTTTTAAACCTAGTTATTTTATAATTGTAGCGCCCCCTACCTGTCTTTAATTAAATAAGTAGGGTAGTGCACCAGATTCAATTACTATGTGCCTACTGATGTTGAAGTTAGGTCCCTCTGGTGTCACAAATGAATTACTTCTCCTTTAGAAGGTTATATATAATGAAATCTATAATAACTTATGAATAACTTGTATATGAATAAATGCTTAGAATGAATAAAACTCTGGTGAAAGTAACAAAATGTAAATAATTTAATTAAACAATAAAACGGATTAAACTATCTCAAACTGACAAATGGTTTGGAATGTGAGCATTCGCACCAACCCCTTTCTATTAGGCTATATCACAATTAAACCAATATTACACCAATAATGCAATACTTCTGGTGAAGAAATTAATTAAAAAAAAATTTCTCTATCACAAACACACTTGAGACGAATGTACCAAATAAATTCAGAGTATCAAAAAGTAACCGAAAAAAACAACACAGTTTTAAATGTACTGAATAACACCATATAAATCAATAGAAAACGCTGTGGGCTCACACACACACACACACACACACATACACGTTGCAGGCCTGTAATCTTCCTCCGGTGCGCAGCTGCGCGCTTTCTGCAGACGGGCCACAGACTCCTCACTTGTAGTAGTCAAACTTGCTACTTTCTCGTTAACTAGGCACTATGATATCTGTGCTCAGATCAGCAAACAGCAAATAATGTGTCTCTAGATTGGAAGAATAACTTGAAAACACCGTCTTTATCAACGATTCTTCCCCAGCTAACAAAAAGGAGTTGTTAGAACGTTTTGTTAACATTCTCTTTAAGTTATGAAAACGTTATTCCGGAATGTTTTTTAAACGTTCAAAACGTCCAGTTTTTTTAATGTATCAAGAATGTTTTTTCTTGGTTTATGCTAACGTTAGAGGAACATTCCATTCTATCATTTTGGAAATGTTATGAAAACGTTATTTTGTAATATTTTCGGAATGTTCAAATTATCTGTTTTTTATGTATTAAGAACGTTTTTTCTTGGTTTATGTGAACGTTAGAGGAACATTCCATTCTATCATTTTGGAAACGTTATGAAAACGTTATTTTCTGAACGTTCAAAACACCCTGCCCCGCTAGAAATTTTACGTTCCCAGAACATTCTCAAAACATCCCCACCGGTGTTAAGGACGTTGTCTAATAATGTTCCCAGAACGTTCAGAGACAGTCACGATATGGAGTTCTTTTAAGATTTTGGGAACGTTATTTGACGGACCTTCAGAGAACCTTTCAGAAGGTTCTCTGAACATTTAGGAAACCATATTTTATTTTTATTTTTTTAGGGAACATCCCTGCTGCCCTTGTCAAAAAAGTCAATTAATAAAAATATCTGCTCAAACTAATTAACATAAAAGTCATCATGAAGTTTCATTATTGGGCAGAAATTACTCAGACAGCATCATGTAGATTCACACAGACATCAAGATTCTGCGTATGATCCTCAACAATGGTGACAAAATTATCAGATAAACACACTCTGAACATCACAAAACAAGCTAATAAAGCCACAAAAAAGATTTTTGTTTAGTGTCACCATCTTTGAGGATCGTACGCTGATTCATGATGTCTGTGTTAAAGATAGAAAAAAAAAAAAAAACACCTCAGGTTATGTATGAGACACTGCGCTAGGGGAACATCCTTCAAATGTCTGGACACACATCCGGCAGTTCCAGGGAAAAACCGGGGGCAGAACTCCAAGGCTGTCAGTGACAGCATTCCCTATGGCCAACAGCCCAAGCTGAGCCTAAAAGAGGCCTTCCGAAAAAAGCCTACCAAGGCTGCTCGAGCATCTGGAACCAACATCCCGAGAGGGGGTGGTCCCTTTAAGGGAATGTGGCCAAGGAACCTCGGCCAGTCACTCGGGGGGAAAATCCATCCCGCTGCCACCAAGGAGGCCTAACCAGATCCAGCGAAGCTAAATCTGGCCTAGCCAACCTTGTCTGATATACAGAATCTCCAAGCGCAAATTCCAAAGAGGAGAGCAGGAAAGAGCGACTGCGAAAGACAGTAAGCAACTCAAACCCACACGCAGAGATGGGCATCCTGGAGAGTGGAACTCAGCTAAACGCTATGGTCCCTCGTATGAGGGGAGTACAACCACTCATCCAAGAATCTACTCAGCCGTTAACAAGGTGCTGAGGAGGCTGTGCGCTAAAGACCCCTGACCCAGGGGAGCACAAACCAGCCTGGGGGCCGGTCTAACGGGAGACTTCATAGAAGTCTACAACCAAACCAGCTTAGGGAGCTAAGCACAATTACGCAGTTAACCCCGAAGGGAAGTACAAAGCTCAACCTAACAGACAAACCGTAAAGCGGGCACATAGTCATGGAGGCCGGGAAAAGGGCCTGCAACATAACCAGAGTTCACCAGAGAACTGAATGCAGATGGCGGTAGCCCAGGATGGCCTGTAGGGCCACACCCTATTGCATATCAAGGTGAAGCAAACACCAAGACATAACAGCTGCAAGTGCCCACGAGACAGCCCGTCCAACACAAACCAACGAGCAGTGCACTCGGTGAAGTACCTTTCTACTCTTTAAGCAAGAGGAGTACAACATACGCCATCATGCGCTAAGGAAAGGCTCCATGGGCCTATAATCCCAGCAGGCACGTGGCATCAGCTCGTGGCAGTGTTATCAGGGTTCAGGCTGAACAGACCGACTACACAGGAGGTCATAGTCAACCCGAGACCCGGCTAGCTGGCGAAACCATCCCTTTTGCTGTCGAAGGTCACCACGCTCCACAGGAGGCCTTTACGGCCTACCCGTCACACGCAACATCAGCCAGCGGCCACTAAAGTTCTAGGAGCAAAAATAGAACCCGTTAATTAGACAGGGAAAATATTTTAGCTCGACTAGAGTAAAGTCTAGTTTTACTCAGTAAAAACATCTTTTACTCTCAACGAGAGGAGTATCAAGCTAAACTCCGACATGTTAGCAAAGGAAGGCCTGAAAGCGGCCTGTAACCTTAAAAGTGTGCGGCGATAGCTAGTGAATTTATTCAATCATGGAATGATGCCCGTACACGACCAGCGTAGCTGGGCCAACAGGAAGCTATAAGAGAAGCCTGGAGAGGCCTGCTGCTTAAAGAACCATGTGGCACCGGCCCGTGGTCATGACAGGGCCCTAGCTACAAGGAAGGGCCAGTATAACCTAAAATGACAAATTTAAGGGAACTAGCTACACAACCTGAGCCTAGGCATACACATTCCAGCAGGCAATGTAAATCATGCTAAACAGCGTGAGCGTAACCAGCATCGTAGACCAACAGCACTGTATCCAAACAAGCTGCATACAGAGAGGCTAAAAACAAATAGCCAACAGTCAAACAGCAACGAACCCCAGATGCTGTGGTGCAAACGACCGGGAGAGGTCGGGTGAACAAAATTCCCTACACTCATCCTGAGTGTGCGATCCAACAGGTGATGCACTCAGTGAAACACAAACCCAAACCGGGGAGTACAACAACAACACCGTATTCATATATAGAGGCCGGATAAAGCCTGCTATCATAAAAAAACAGGTGTAACCTGTGGCAGCACAAGCACGCTCACATAACACGCCTGCATAAACATATGAAGGGGAAATATGGGCTACAAATTCCCAAACACACGGAGAAAGCAGCGCGAGCGACAGCATTAGGTGGCCGAAAAACCGGCCAACACATAACTGACAATAGCGAAAGCTAGTTCTAGCTATACACAGTATCAGCCGAGAAACTACACCAACGCTAAACAACAAAGCGGCCATAAAGGGCCTGTCTGTAACAGTCAGCCTAACATACAGTTATTTGCCCAAATAACCCCTTAAAAACATGAACAGATGACAACTATATGTACGGGAAGCTATACAGGAAAAGCAAGGTCTATATTGAGAATGAAAAATGGACCTGGCTTACCTCCTGCGGCTCGTAGAACGCAGATTCCTCCCCGATTCGTCACACGGAGGGGAAAATCCAAAGTCCCATAAGCCCAAAAGCACTTTCACTATCAAGCCAGACAGTGGGCTGTCAGGAATATATTCATCATAGGCCCACAACATCAGCCCGACTGTAAAGCCCACAGCATATAGATGTCACAAACACTACCGGGAGGCGAAGGAAGAGCGAGGGCGAGAAAAAGCCCTCGCGAGAGCGGAGATCGATTACCGGCGCTGCTGGCGCCGCTCCTCGATCACCTCCCTCAGATCTTGCTTCTTCCTTCTAGCATCTCGCCGTCTCTGCGACTTACTCCGAGGAGTAGGAGGCGCACGAGCGGCGACACTTTCCCTCTGGGCCTGCCTCTGAGCCTCGGCTCGAGACGGCCCGGGATCTCCCGGCTGTCTGGGCCTAGAGCTGGATCTGAGCGGGATGCAAGATCTAAATGCCGCGGAGTGGGTCTTCACCTCCCTGATCAAGATCCGTAAGCAGATCAGCCTGGTACGCCAGAAGCACCGTCATAGTGTGCAACGCCGCACCAGCCTGACCTGCATTCAAACGTAATGTCACCTTCAACGCTTTGGATGGCAGGGCCCTCGCCGGAGTTGCCGGGCCATGGGTAGAGAGAAAAATGATCGTCTAACCTGCTGCGAGCGGGTTCCCTCCTCACGCGCTCCCAGAGCAGCTGCAGTCTGCTCAAGGCGCGTTCCATAACCTCCAGCAACTCCAAAAAACGCCGCGCAGGGAGGCCAAGCGGGAGCCGCGGGCCTGCCCGCTTCTCCCACCTCGGCCATCTTCTGCTCTCCGGGGCTTTGGACCAAGAGAGCACTCGCTCCTGGGTCCGAGGATGTTAAAGATAAAACATCGTCGTCATCCGCCAGAAGTGCGTCCTCGTCAGTCGCTTCAGCTTGAGAAAGATTGACACCCCTCTCAAATTCTTCAGGGAGCTCCACCTGCGAGCCCCATGATTTCAATCGCCGCTGAGCCTCAGCACGAGCGGGGCCGGAACCACCAGGCAGCGGTGGTGGCACCTCTCCCCTCGAGAAGAGGGCCAAACGAGAACGGAGCGTTTTCATAGGAAAACGCTCACAGTCAGCGCAGAGTAGAAGTTCCCTTTCGAAAGGGAACCTTACTCAAAACTCTTGTCTGTATAAAGAATTAAATATAAAAAAAATTAATAAAGCTAACAGTTAAACATTCACAGTTTGAGGCTTTAGTGATAATCAATGAATCAGGACACTACATGATGATTGAACCACCAGCGTCAGAATTTCTCTTGCATTTATTGCTATAACTAGCATGTCTTGATAAGCAGTTAAAACAGCCAGTTAAATTAAATTAACACCCAAAGTGTACATGAGTCCATCTTAAAAGTAACACTGAAGCAGTGTTAAAGTTAATGAGATAATTGATTGATGATTGAGTGATGATTGACAATTAGTGGTGACACCTGATGTTAATAAGCAGAATCACTGAAGGAACAAGAGAAAAAATGTGTTAATTAATGTTTTATGGAATGTTTCATTTCAAGTCACCATGAAAGAGGTCAGCGTTTGCTTTAGTTGGGCTTTTGACTCTTTGCTTTTTGTTATTAATTTTTTATTTGATTGCTTCAACTTTATGTTTGTAAAGCACATTTATAATGGTCAGAAAAAAAAATGATGTTATTGTCATCATGTTGATCTGGTTTCTATTAGAGTCTAAATATCTGACCGTATGCTTGAAGTATAGCTTTAGTATTAGTGATTGTAGTCCTGTGATTTTGAGATCCAACAGCAGGATGACTTTTTTTTTTTTTAAGAGTAATACATTATGAACTGAAGCTTCAGTGTTTAAACACACACAGACATCAAGAGTCAGCATATGGTTCTCAAGAATGCAATGCATGATGGGAGCCATGGATGAGTTTTGATTGGTGGCTCCCATCATGCACTGCAACATGAAGCACTTTGTTTGATTGTCACCATTGTTGAGGGTCATATGCTGATTCTTGATGTCTGTGTGTGTTTAAAAAAAAAAAACCCTTCAGATTATAAAAGATCTTCTGGATTTTTAAGTGGTAACAGATTTACTAGAAAGAAATATAACATCTATATGACCCGTCAATACTGGATGTCACCAATGAATCTGACCATTTCACAAAGAGAATGTCATCATCAAAACAAAACCATTATGCCTGTGCTTCCCAAAGCATTGTAAACCTAAATTGATCAACTTTGGCTCATAACACTTTTAGGAAACACAGCTCAGATCATAGTTTCTCTGGCCATAACAAATGTGCTCTACAAACACAAAGTTGGAACAGCCAGAGATAAGTTAAAAATAAATAGAGTCAAGAGCCCAACTAAAGGAAATGCTTTTCACCATTATGGTGACTTCAAACTAAACTTTCATTAAAACATTAACATCTAAACATCTGTTAATTCTCAGTAAGAACTTTTGTTGATGTATGACTGGTTAATAATAAATGTAATAATGTTTAATAGCTGGAAGTCAGTTGTAGATGTGTCTCTCTCTCTTTTTCTCTTGTTGTTTCTTCAGTGATTCTGCTTATTAACATCAGGTGTCACCACTAATTGTCAATCATCACTCAATCATCAATCAATTATCTCATTAACTTCAACACTGCTTCAGTGCTAGTTTTTAACACCCGGCAAGATGGATTAAAGATTAAAGATTAAAACAGTTTATATGTTTCAGATAGAATGCTGCCATTTGTGTTTGACAGCATGTATAACAGGGAGAGAAAAAAAAAAAAAAAAAAGCAGAAATGTGAGACTAAAAGGAGTCTTGGTATCATACTTGTTTTGGTACACTGTTAGACCTTGCCAGGCTTTTTTTTACAATAAAATACTGGCAACACTGTTGCCAGTTATTTACTGTAACCTACAGTATGTTACCGTAAAGATACCATGTACTAAATTAAAACTCATGTTACCTCATCATCAATGTCTTTTGATCTTCTCCTGAACCTAAGCACAGGCTCTACTCTTCAGCACAATGGTGACCCTCAAAACTCAATTTTACAGTAAACTACTGGCAACAGTGTTGCCAGTATAAAACTGGCAATAATTTTGCCAGTGTATAACTGTTTTTTAACTAACAGTTTGTAGCTGTTAAAATGCATTTTGTGGGTGTGTCTTCTTATCTTACACCTTTAACCCTTTCAACCCCACAGAAACATCCTCTAGTGTCCATACTACAGAGTAAAAGTAACATTGACGCTGTGTTGCAGTGAGATAATTAAGTTAATATTTAAGTGATGATTGAGCATTAATGATGGACACCTGCTGTTAACAAGCAGAACCTCTGAAAAGAGGTACAAGAACAGAATAAATATGCGCAGAAACTACAACTGTCTTCCAGCCATTACACATTATTACACTTATTACTGACCAGTTTAACTTTATTTCTACAAAAGAAATCTGATTGAGAATTAACAGAAGTTTAGATGTTGATATTTTGGTGAAAATGTTTGGGTTGATGTTACCATTGAGGAGATCAGCATTTGCTTTAGTTGAGCTCTTTACCCTTGACCTTTCAATACGTTGTTTTTTTTTTTGTTTTTTTTGTCTGGCTGCTTTAACTATTCATATATTTAAGGTAAAAACAAATATAGAGAAAAAAAAAAGGTTGAGTGCTGATAGTTATGTGTTGGTGAAGACATAGCTATCACTTAGTCTCTTGATTCACTGAATTCATGCCGTTTTATCCATTGTTACATTAGAAACAGACTAATATTTTTTTTATTATTGCCACTGTGAAACTAAAGCAAGAGTTCTAACAACAATCAGCTAAAAAGCATTTATTTTTAAATACCATGCACTAAAAACAGCTGCAATGTTATTTAGACACACACAGATATCAAAAATCAGCACATCAATCTCAACAATGGTGGCAATAAAGCTGCAGAATTTATTCATTCTGCAGTGCATGCTGGGAGTTTTGTACTATGCTGGCATCCAGCATGCATTGCAACATTAAACTTTTGGATGTCACCATTGTTGAGATTCATATTCTGATTGTTGATGTCTCTGCTGTGCAAGTTATGCAGGAACTCAAAATATTTTATGCATTATAAGGACTTATATATATATATATATATATATATATATATATATACATATAAATATCTGAAACATTGCTGGTTCTTAAGCTGTTGAATCACAGATATTGCACAATTTAATAGCACAGCTTAAACAAATCCAACATGATTATAGCATTACCACAACAACCAAACACCTGATCAGCTTCATGTTGTCTTTATCCTGCCATAATAAATGTGTTTCATAAACACTCAGTTATAGCAGCTAGAGAAAGATAATGCTAAAGAGTCAAGAGCCCAACTAAAGCAGACACTGGTCACCACGATGGTGACTGCAAACTTCAATACATTTTTATTTTCAATAAAACATCAACATTCAAATCTGTTAATTCTCAACAAGAACTTCTGAACATTTATGAAAAAAATAATGTCAAACTGGTTTGTGAACTGAAGTCAGTTGTAGTTCTTGTGTTTCTGCTCGTGTCATTTTTCTGGTCTTGTTTCTCTGTCCTTCAGTGATTCTGCTAATCAGGTGTTCATCAGTGTCTGAATTCACTCACTTCTTTTCATTCACTCTGTCAAGTGTACTATATTAGTGAACTAATGTAGGGAATAATGAATGAGGGTATAGGGTGTGATTTGGAACACAGCCTCTGAGTGTCGACTTTGAGCGATGTTAACTCACAGTATATTCCTGTAGGCTTCTTTCTCGAAGATGACAAATATTACCCAGAATGCAGTGTTTAGACAGCCCAGGTGACGTCCATCTGGACCCCACCATGCTGGGTTAGTTGCCAGGTAAATACTGTAATTCAGTACAATTACAAAAAAAATACTGTAATACTACAAGTTCAATTTTATAATTCTGTAAAAAAAAAAATAACAACAAAATGCTGTATTCCACAACCAACAATATACTGTAAATTGATTATTTACAGCAATTAACTATTTTACAGGATTTTATTGGCAGCTTTAGTTGCCAGGTAAATACTGTAATTCAGTGCAATTACAAAAAAATACTGTGCACTGAAAAAAAAAATTTTTTTTGATGCTGTTCACTTTATTTAAACAACTTATTTTTATTCAGCACCATTGTATTAGGTTTCTGATTCAAATTAAATTGCTTCATGTTAAATTAAATTGAAACAATTACGTTTTGACTTAATTTGAGTTTTTCATATTAAAATAACAAGTTTAAATCAAATAAACCCAACCAGGACTCAATCAAACAGGATTTTCACTTCCCATCATGCTTTGCAAAGGAGCTGAACTATGAGTGTAAATGTTGAAATAAAGTGTTATTTTAAGCAGTTTTTAGGAAGATGAGAAAATGGAAAGACTTTTTAATGTTTACTGTTCTATTATGTTGGTATTCAAAAGTTTCTGTTAATTAATAGTTTTGGGGTTACCATTGTGGTGAAGTGTTGCACTTGTGCTTGTGTTGAGGACCTGCTAGCAAATTTTCAAATTACTAAAAAAGTAATCATAATGGTAGTAAAAAAAAAAAGTAATGAAAAAAAGTAATCATTATGGTTGTGCTCAGGGTTGTATGTCCCAAAAGCATTGCTACCAATGGAGTCATGATCAATTTACAATGTTATTGGGTAAGGCAATTTAAGATGAATCCAGTATCACATCTAGGTTGCCAACACAGAACATCACAAAAGGTATGTAAATCATACAATTAAACAAGAAGAATTAATTGTAAAAATCAATGTATATGAAAACAATTTATTTTATTTTGATTTTTACTTATTTTATTTTAAAATAAAACCTTTAATGTTAATAAAAACTAAGTTGGTTGTGTGGAACCACTGTCCATAATTTACTTTATCATTTTACTACAAGTTCAATTATATAATCCTGTAAAAAAAAAAAAAAAAAAAAAAAAAAAAAAAATATATATATATATATATATATATATATACTGTATTCCACAAACAACAATATACTGTAAATTGATTTACAGTATTATACTGTAATCCATTTTACAGCAATAAACAACTATTTTACAGGATTTTATTGGCAACTTTTTTGCCAGTAAATTCCTGTAAATTCAGCAGTACATTTTTTACAGTGTACTGAAGAAACAAAGTTACCTACATCTTGGATGCCCTGGGGGTAAGCAGATAAACATCACATTTTCATTTTTGGGTGAACTATCCCTTTAAATAGGATACTGTATAGTATTAAAATATTTCGAAGGACAAAAACATGAACTTTGGCGCGAGCCCCTAAGCGCTCGCACACTTGGCACAGCCCTTGTGACAGTTCTGTCATTAATTAATATGAATTAATATGATTAGCCTTTTGCCTACTACGTTATCAAACAGCTAATAATGTGTTGCTAATGTTACACACACCGTTCCTGTTCTTCATCTCAGACAGAGTCAGACAGCTGCCTTCTAACAATCAGTATCCTTACAAACGCTTTGAACAACTCAGAATGTCGGTGGAGAAAGGCATATAGTTCATCAAAACATCGTAATAGACTCGCTATATTGATAAATCTACACAATTTTTCATGTCAGCAGAAAATATACTGGGATAACTTGGCTTCTCTCTCGAGAGACTTTCCTGCTTCACATCAGTCATAGTTAATGATATGCTAAGTCTGCCGGCACGTTGTAATGATTGGTTATAAGGTAGTCTGTGACATCACAAACAACACCGATTTCAAACCGCGGGTTTTAGATTGTCTTTGATTTGCTGCAGTTTCAAACATAAAATACTCAGCAACGGTGACTTATGAATTTGCACATGGTTTGTCTTAAAGCATATTGAAAACACTACATAAACATATAAACAACATTAAAAACTTGATTTTCACCACAGGGGGTCTTTAATTACTTTTTTAGAATAACTTACCCAATTATGTTATGTTTTTTTTTTTTTTATTTAATTTTTTTTCTCTGTAAGGGTTATCAGAAAAAAAAAATTGTTTGTCAGTTTATTTAAACTGTCTGGCGCCCAATCTGAATAATGTAATTTTGGGGTAAACCACCGTTACAGCTCACAAACCTATGACTTTAGGCCAAATGAACTAGTTATAAGCAGATTTATATATTTATTTATGACCAGAAGGTGGCACTGTCTTCACAGTTAATCACAGATTGTTTTCCACAGTAACAGGCATCATTACATGTGGTTACAGTTCTTCTATTGAAATATAAAATATGAAAGTCTGTGCTAATACAAGAATAAAGAAATCATAAGATGTTTGATTATGCAGACTGAACAGTCACTGTATATGACATCACTGTATCACTGATGTTGACAGTTCTGACTGTTGCTAGGTGATGATCTCACAGTGACATCACTCCACCAGCTCTGATGGACAGACAGCAGATGAACAGATGTGGGACATCAGAGTCTGAGACAGACAAACAGAAAGACATTAAATACATAAACATATAGCCTAAGCATAATTCCTTCCTACCTTCAATTTGTTTTGTTTGTTTTTGAGAGTAGGCGAATTCTGATGAAAAACCTGTTGAATCATAATTCACATTCTTATAATCTGATTCCATTTTATTATATTCACTGTTCATCATGCAATTGTGAATTTCACTGGATGATTTACTCACCACATCCACAGAGCTGCTATTAGGAGAAACTGAGGTAAAAACACCAGCAGAATGACTGTATAATGGCTGAACGCTGTGCTGTCCACTGGATCTTCACAACACAAAGAAGTGAATCATGACTATGAGAGAAACCATCTGAATTCAGTGATCATTTCACACTGAAGCACATGTATCATGAGAGATGTGTTACCTCCTACAGCACAGGAATACTCTTGAAGCTCTTCATCGCTGACTGAGTCCAGGTACAGCTTGTTGTCTTTAGTGAATCCATCCGTTACCTGCCGTCCGTTCTTGTACCAGATGTAAGTGTGTTTGTCGTTCAGAGTGCATTTAGTTGAACAGCTTAATATCACTTCCTGTCCCTCTGATATAATGTCTGGGCTGCTTGTCACCATCGTATCTGAAACCAGAACTGTATTACTTCAAGATGGTCCTAACATTGATTTTGACTGACATGGAAAATAAAACTTTATAAATTGAAGTCACAGTCTTTGTCTGTGAACAGTTTGCTGACATCAGTGTCATTAAAATCTTATCAAATTCATCATGATCAGTTACCTGTAACAGTAAGAATGACTCCAGGTGATCCAGAGTATTTTCCTCCTGTTGTGTCAGTGATGATCCTGAATCGATATTCTCCAGAGTCGTTCATCTTGAGCTCTTTGATTCTCAGTGTGTTCCCCACATACTCCACACGACCAGCAAACTGACGCTCCTCACGCAGATCCTTGAAGTCACCAGACTGAACGTAATGCCACAATGTTTTATTTACAGTATAACCAGAGGGATGTGAGTATGTGCAGGAAATGTCTACTGTTGATCCCATCAAAGCACAGACTCTTCTAGAGGTGTAAGTCACATCCCAGCAGTGATCCTTAGAAATACCTGAAAGAGACACAGATTAACATGTAAAACTCACACTTACTTTAAAACTTGTTTAAATTTACACATGGATGAACAAACAGTCCCATTATTGTGTGTATTATCTGACACTCACACAGAGAAGAGAAACGATGTGTTTGATCAAGAGCACAGGAGAGGCTGCCAAGATCTCTGTTCAGTAACACATGTATGTTGCGAGACACTGTACGTGTGAAATACTGTCCATCCTTCATCCAGTAATAATAATACCAATCTCCAGAGGTGCAGGAAGAATCACAGGTCAGCATCACTCTCTGATCTCTTGGGTCTGTAGATGCAGGATTCATCCTCACCTGCAAGTCTTAATTAAAGTAAAAATTAAGAAACACTTCATCACGTGACAAATGAAAACAGCTGAACTGACCAGAATCTAGACTCAGTTTCACCTGTGACTGTTAGATTGACAGCGACTGAGCCGAAACGTTTAACTCCATCCTTCATGAACATGAGCTGATATTCTCCAGAGTCTCTCTCTCTCAGGTCTGAAATTATGAGCTCTGATTGGTAATGACTGATGAATGGCTTTACTCTTCCTGAGTAGTCTGAGTCTAAAGTCAAATCTTCAGGTTCGCTGTTTTTTCTCCAGTTTGGACTTTGTTTTTGGCTGAACCAGAACACAGTTTTAATGTTGATGTAGGAGTAAAAGCACTTCAATGTCACCTGAGACCCCTTCACAGCACAAATACTCTCTTGACTACAGGTCACAGGCTGGAGGTCCAGTGTCAGAGAGCCTGAACAAGAAAACATTTCATTATTGAGATGAAGTTTACATACAGAGGAGAGATCCTCTATTGTCACAATCACCAATCTTCTGCTCACACCCATCCAACCATGTTGATCAGTTTAATTCAAAGAAAAACGTTTGGAAGATGTGAAAGATAATAATTAGTGCCACATTTAATTAAAACATGACAGAGCAGAATAAGACACATCAATGCTCAAACCTGGAATGTGCAGCAGCAGCAGGATCAGAGGAGAGAGTCTGGAGTTCATGTTCTTCACTTTCTGTAAATTCACATATGAAATGAAAGACACAGAGCTGCTCGTCCTGAAAAAGACACTGACTGAGTTTCACTGAGACACACTTGAAGGGTCCTTACAGTCAGAATCATGAACACAGTAACACACTTCAGAAAATCATGCTTAAAATTATGTTTCAGTGTAATGTTTAAATGCAATGAAAGTTTAGATTCACCTACATTACATGTTGCTGTTGTTCTCTGATGTTAGTTGTCATTTCTGTCTGTTTTAGAAGCTTTGCAGACAAACACTGTAGTGGAAAGTTTTAACTTTGTAAATTGTGCAGGTGTGCAGGATGTCTTGTTTGATACAAAGGAACCAAAACCAGACGGGTGAGAGACGTGTCAAAGCACTGTATTTATCTACAGGCTTTAATGTATAGCTGTGTTTTTCAATGTTTGCTCTGTTCTTAACCTTTTAATCTTAATTATGTTTTTTTTTCGGGTGACACTTTTTAACAACTGTCCAGGGACTATGGATGAAAAATAGCCTTTTGGCTAATTCCAGTGCATTTACAGCAATGCTAATGAATGTACATTGTCCCAGTCAAATAAATAAATAAAAATAGTCTTTTTTAGGCCTAATACATATGTCCCAGATTATCAAATTTTTTTTTTTTTTTTGGCACAAAAACATTAATAGGTGTGGCATGTCTCCTTTGGGTATAATATCTGCTTTCTTTCTTCTGGTGTGGTAAGAAAACATCTTAGGGATTTCAGAAAAGCCTAATGTGTTGATCTAAAGTGTTAGATAGATATCAAAATAAATCGCAGAATCAAAATTGCAAAAAATGTCCCAGATTACCCGAATTCACCCTAACAACAAAATGAAATCTACTCACTTTCAAAATAGTTACTATTAGAATTTGGACAAAAGAAAAACTAAATATGGTAACAAAAAAAGGTGTGGTTTTGTTGATTCAGGGGTAAAAGAAAAGAGAAAAAGAGGAAGCAGAAAAGCAGAAGTGAGAGTCTGGTTATGAATTTTGAAGCAGCGTTTGGAGAAGTCAGAAGGGCAAGCGAGGCCGTTGAGTCATGAAGATGCTCTGTTGAATTATTTGTGTGTGGATAAGGTCCGAATGTCTGCGTTGTGGAATAATGGCGTGTGGACGCCAGGCCCGGCTCCAGCTTTGAGATGTAGGGTGGGCCAAGTGAAATTCCTGGTGGGCCCAGAGTTTTGACATTATTTTATTTTTTCCCCATAACTAAACTTTATTTTATAACAAAAGAGGCAGGTCTTGAAAGGGACTCCCTATATTTAAAGGGCTCAACACAAAGGAGCTTTTCTACATCTTCATTCTGGTTTAGATTTCTTATTTGCCCTGCAAAAATGATCACTGGCCCCATCACAAAAAAAAAAAAAAAAAAAAAAAGTATGTAAGAAAAAATGATGAGGACTTTGAAGATCTTGATGAAGTTTATTGCAGTGTAGCAGTGACAAAGTACACATAGCACCTTGGGATCATTGGAGTCGGAATGAACCCAGAACATCCAAATCTCAAACCTTTTATCCTGTTACAGTTTACCACTCTTCATGTAAATGTAGTTTCTCATGTTTTACCAGCTGTGGTCTGTATGTTAATAAGTTGTGACACCTCATTGTCTGAGATGGTTCTCTGTGTCCCACACCCATTCCCATTCTACAATTGATGACCATTTGATCAGGATGTGATCAACCTAAATGATAAACAATATACCAGTTGCCTTTCTTCATCTCTACTATAATTAAGCCATTTTGGGGATGAGCTCATTCTAAAATATACTTTGGAGTGGAATCTGGGTTGAGGCAGACTACAATTTATTACAAGTATTAGTAT
The DNA here is from genome assembly GCF_018812025.1 of Megalobrama amblycephala. Taxonomy (NCBI): domain Eukaryota; kingdom Metazoa; phylum Chordata; class Actinopteri; order Cypriniformes; family Xenocyprididae; genus Megalobrama; species Megalobrama amblycephala. The sequence continues at coordinate 20,607,242 of NC_063045.1, read as the reverse complement.
TTAAATAAATATAAAGACAAACAGACAGTAATAAAACAGGAACAAATAAACAAATTACAATGGCACAAATAAACACAATCAGGGCAGGACTTAGAGGGCTGGAGTTTATGTTTGGGCCATACTTACGCTACAAATGTATAGTTGCTGATGCACTGAAAATCTCTTTATCTAAAATGTTTTTAGAGAACTCTAATGAAATAAGTTCATAATGATAATATACTCACATTATTAGCATATAATAAATATTAGTTTGTGAATTTAAATGGCAGTTGGACAATTTGAGGCAGTCGGTTTTTGTGAATGAAAAGGAGTAACGAGTTTTAATTATAGTTCATGGTATCTTTACAGTAACTTACAGTAGATTACAGTAAATAACTGTACAATCAACAGTGTTACCAGTATTTTACTGTAAAAAAAACCTGGCAAGGTCTAACAGTGTACTGTATAGACTATACAGCAATTCTATATAAAACAATAGTGGATTTAACATTAAAATTTTACAGTGTAATGTAGCCTTCTGCCTTTAAATACTTTGGTCATTTCAAGAATAATTTATGCAATTTTATATTATTTAAAAAAAATTAAAAGAGCAGTTCATGTCTATCTTTATATTGTTCAACTGAGGTTGATATGGGATTTAGAAAGTTATTAATAAGTAATGGAATAGTTCTTAGAAAGAGTAATTAGTACAGTAATGTAATTACACTGTTGAGGATGTACTTTGTAGCTAGTAATTAATTACTTTTTTAGAGTAACTTACCCAATTATGTTATGGGTTTTTTTGTTTTGTTTTTCCATAAGGGTTATCAGAAAATAAAAATTGTTTGTCAGTTTATTTAAACTGTCTGGCGCCCAATCTGAATAATGTAATTTTGGGGTAAACCACCGTTACAGCTCACAAACCTATGACTTTAGGCCAAATGAACTAGTTATAGGGCAGATTTATATATTTATTTATGACCAGAAGGTGGCACTGTCTTCACAGTTAAGCACAGATCAATTGCTTTCCACAATAATACAATTGTTTTCCACATTAACAGGCATCATTACTGTGGTTAAAGTTCTTCTATTGAAATATAAAATATGAAATCTGTGCTAATACAAGAATAAAGAAATCATGACGGAAAAAAAAGACGGAACATAAGCACCCATTATAAAGATGGATTCATTAACAATCTTTATAGGAGGAGGAAAGGAATGGATGGCTAAAACCTGGACAGTAGTTTAACTGTAGTTTTGTTTGATTATGCAGATTGAGCAGTGATTGAAAAGTCACTGTATATGACATCACTGTATCACTGATGTTGACAGTTCTGACTGTTGCTAGGTGATGATCTCACAGTGACATCACTCCACCAGCTCTGATGGACAGACAGCAGATGAACAGATGTGGGACATCAGAGTCTGAGACAGACAAATAGAAAGACATTATATACATTTGTGTATTATTGTATGTCTTAAGCATAAACATATATAAAAATAATTCCTCACCTTCAATTTGTTTTTAGTTTGTTTTTGAGGGTAGACGAATTCTGATGAAAAACCTGTTGAATCATAATTCACATTCTTATCATCTGAATTAATTTCATTAACTGAACGTCATGCAGTTGAATTTCCCTGGATGTTTTACTCACCACATCCACAGAGCTGCTATTAGGAGAAACTGAGGTAAAAACACCAGCAGAATGACTGTATAATGGCTGAACGCTGTGCTGTCCACTGGATCTTCACAACACAAAGAAGTGAATCATGACTATGAGAGAAACCATCTGAATTCAGCGATCATTTCACACTGAATCACATGTATCATGAGAGATGTGTTACCTCCTACAGCACAGGAATACTCTTGAAGCTCTTCATCGCTGACTGAGTCCAGGTACAGCTTGTTGTCTTTAGTGAATCCATCCGTTACCTGCCGTCCGTTCTTGTACCAGATGTAAGTGTGTTTGTCGCTCAGAGTGCATTTAGTTGAACAGCTTAATATCACTTCCTGTCCCTCTGATATAATGTCTGGACTGCTTGTCACCATCGTATCTGAAACCAGAACTGTATTACTTCAAGCTGGTCCTAACATTGATTTTGACTGACATGGAAAATAAAACTTTATAAACTGAAGTCATAGTCTTTGTCTGTGAACAGTTTGCTGACATCAGTGTCATTAAAATCTTATCAAATTCATCATCATCAGTTACCTGTAACAGTAAGAATGACTCCAGGTGTTCCAGAGTATTTTCCTCTTGTTGTGTCAGTGATGATCCTGAATCGATGTTCTCCAGAGTCGCTGATCTTAAGCTCTTTGATTCTCAGTGTGTTCCCCACATACTCCACACGACCAGCAAACTGACGCTCCTCACGCAGATCCTTGAAGTCACCAGACTGAACGTAATGCCAGAATGTTTCATTTACAGTATGACCAGAGGGATGTGAGTATGTGCAGGAAATGTCTACTGTTGATCCCATCAAAGCACAGACTCTTCTAGAGGTGTAAGTCACATCCCAGCAGCGATCCTTAGAAACACCTGAAAGAGTCGGAGATTAACATGTAAAACTCACACTTACTTTAAAATTTGTGTAAATTTACACATGGATGAACAAAGTTCCATCACTGTTTGTATTATTTGACACTCACACAGAGAAGAGAAATGATGTGTTTGATCAAGAGCACAGGAGAGGCTGCCAAGATCTCTGTTCAGTGACAGATATATGTTGCGAGAGCTTGTACTTGTGAAATACTGTCCATCCTTCATCCAGTAATAATAATACCAATCTCCAGAGGTGCAGGAAGAATCACAGGTCAGTTTTACTCTCTGATCTCTCCGGTCTGTAGTTGCAGGATTCATCCTCACCTGCAGGTCTGAATTAAAGTAAAAATTAAGAAATGCTTCATCACATGACAAATAAAAACAGCTGAATTGACAGTTTCACCTGTGACTGTTAGATTGACAGCGACTGAGCCGAGACGTTTAATTCCATCCTTCATGATGAACATGAGCTGATATTCTCCAGAGTCTCTCTCTCTCAGGTCTGAAATTATGAGCTCTGAATGGTAACTACCAATGATTGGCTTTACTCTTCCTGAGTAGTCTGAGTCTAAAGTCAAATCTTCAGGTTCGCTGTTATTTCTCCAGTTTGGACTTTGTTTTTGGCTGAACCAGAACACAGTTTTGATGTTGACGTAGGAGTAAGAGCACTTCAGTGTCACCTGAGACCCCTTCACAGCACAAATACTCTCTTGGCTACAGGTCACAGGCTGGAGGTCCAGTGTCAGAGAGCCTGAACAAGAAAACTTTGCCATTATTGAGAGGTACTTCAGTCCAGAAGTTCATTTAATTTGAATATTATGAAGATAAACAGATTTGGCTTGCTAACTGAGCTATTAAATAAGTCTCATCTGGGAACAAACATTCAGAATTAAAAAAGACAAACTGGAAATGCAGTGGCTGCCACCACAACCACAAGCTTTAAAAACAGTGAGTTGAATGCGCATGAAAGAACTGTCACAGTAGTGAGGCAAGCAGTTTATATACTATTGTGTAATGATTGACGGCATTGGATGAACTAGCTCCGAACCTTTTAGAATGGGATTATGAATTTTTTTGGAATAACTTATTTTCCGTACAAGTTTACAGTAACAACAGTTTGGATGGAAAGAGTGAGGACTCAAAGGTGCAGATGATGGGCTTTTATTAAGAAATAAACAAAACACAAACCAAAACTACCCCAAGGAGGAACACATAAACAGCAAGACTTGACTTGACTTGACTAAATATCTGCAAACATATTGGGGTATTTTCATGCTTTATTAAAGTGAAAATCTTACATATTGCATCTTTAAAATGCTGCTGGATGAAGTACACAAATAAAGTACTTGAAAAAAAAAGTACAGATACCCTAATAAATTATTACTTCAAGAAGGTATTAAGTACTCCTTTTCAATTTTACTTGAGTAAAAGTACAAAAGTATTTGATTTTCAATGTACTTAAGTATTAAAAGTAAAAAGTACTGATTGATGAATGTTAATTTTTCATTTTTATATACTCCAACCTATTGCTCAAAAGATGTGGGGGGTATAATGTACTAGACACACAGTCTGACATTATGAATTATCAAGAAGCCAGCACTAATCAATAAGGAAGATTACGCACACACTTAATATGTATTCATCTGCAAGAAATAGCTTTATTTTATTACCATTTGATACACTGAACTCTACTGATCATTCTGATAAATAATGATAAAATATTATTGTGAATAAAATATTATAATGATAAAATATAGTATATAAAAATGAAGAAAAAAAGTGTGTTGACAAATATAAACATACAATATAAAAACAAAATGTGTTAACATTTTAAGAAGAACGCTATTCAAACATTGTATCATTTGAAACTGCTACTGCAGTGGGGAAGATGCACAGGCATTCATTTGCATTATTTAACATTGTTTAGTTTAAAACCTTCGCTGATCAGATGGCCATACACAAATGTGTAGATTCAAGCATTTCATACAATGAGCTTAAACAGCTCACCCTTTTACAGCATATATGACTGCAGTCCAATGACACTGCATAAAGTACAAGCATAAACAAGTAAGAAGTACTGTAATTCTCTTCCATGGAAATGTGTAGTGAAATGCTTCATGCATTTTAATTAATTTGGCAAACAACAAATCTAATCTGATTGCACACAATAATACTCTTACCTGGAAAGTGCAGCAGTATGATAAGTAAAGGTCTGAACGCCATGCTCTCAGTCTGCATAAATTTAGTACAACACAAGGCACAAAACAATATTGCTTGTCCTGGAGAACAAAGAAAAGAAAAGAAACATCTATTGGATTGTAGATTCATTAATCTGTTACTATAATCTGTAACGTTCTGAATCTTGAGTGCATAAAGTCATGTGTTAATGGAAAGTGTTGTAAATGAGACAAATTCAGAAATTATTTCCTTCCCTTTTCTCCTGAAGATGATTTGGGGAAAACCAATATATGACACATTAATAAACCCTTACAGATATTTCACCACCTCTAACTGATGTTGACCCTGATTTAACCCTGAACCTCCTGCCCACCAGAGGCAGTATTGGTGAAAGTTACTTTTAAAAATAATGTGGTACAATAAAACTTTTTTTTTACTCCCTAAAAAAGTAACTAATTGTATTAGTTACTTTTTATGGAAAGTAATATGTCACTGTACTTTTGCATTACTTTTCTCTCCTAGAATGGGCTTGCTTGTTTTTGTAAAAAAACAAAAAAAACAAAAAAAACCCCATAAGTTCTACTATTGGCAAATGTAAAGCCCCTTTCAAAAAACAAAAGTAAAGTATATAATAAGCCTCGGACTGAAGGAAATGCAAATTCACGCCTGTACAGTAGAGGGTGCAGATCAAACAAACCTTCAGCTGTGCTGCCATTCTGAATTGCAGAAGAATTTGTCTCAGAAGAAAGATCACGAGGACCAGGCCTGGATATTATTTTATGTTTTATTATGTTTGTGTGGTCGGCAGATGTCCGTGAGGGTCTGCCGGCATTACTTTCGTTTTGTTCTTTGTTTATTTTGGTATTAAAGTTTATTAAATGTTCGCCGGTTCCCGCCTCCTTCTTCCCGTATATATGAACTGTGTTACATTGGTGCCGAAACCCGGGAGGAAGGAAGGACATGCTGTCGGAGAGCCGTCCCTGCTGAGGGGGATCGCGGTGCTGCAGAGTTCGGGCAGCGCAGGAGTGTGAAGACAGCGAGAGGCTGTCCGAGGCGGTGGTGCTGGAGCATAGTGACAGGTGGGACGAAGAGCTCGGTGCCGTGCCCCTGGGACGAGGTGGGGTGGCTGCCGTCCAAGAGGGAGCGGAGGAGTCGCCGCCGTTCACCGTGGTCCGGGGCCTGCTGCCGTCCGCCATGAAGGGGAGGAGCAGGGAACGGGGGACTCGCTGCCGGCTGCCCTCAGTCGGAGGAGCCATCGCCGGCTGCCAGGGGGCGGAGGAGGATCGAGCCGTCCACGGAGCGTCCAGTACCATCACATGGCACCGCGAGGAAGAGCCTCCCGGCTGGCTGAGGACCAAGCGGCAGTGTGTCTGGGAACCGGACCAAGAATTTTTTTTCTCTCTCTCTTTTTCCTCTCTCCCCTCTCTCGTCCTGTCGCTCCTCTTGCTTCCGTCTCATTTCTCTCATCTCATCTGTCCTTACCCACATGTGCTGCGGCCGCCGAGACAGGCCCTGGGGGGGGGAGTAGAGCGCAGTCTCGGGAGTACCCCCCGGCCTGTTAGGGGCGATGGGGGTATGTGACGAGCAGGGCAGGCGAGAGCAGTGAGCGAACGGCGCGCGGCCGGTGAGGCGAGTGATAATGAGCATCACCTGCGAGGCGCACCGGCCTCGAGTCTCTCACAGAGGAGCTCCGGAGGCATAAAAGGAGGAGCGACGACAGTGAAGGACAAGAGAGGACCAGGCCTGGATATTATTTTATGTTTTATTATGTTTGTGTGGTCGGCAGACGTCTGCGAGGGTCTGCCGGCATTACTTTCGTTTTGTTCTTTGTTTATTTTGGTATTAAAGTTTGTTAAATGTTCACTGGTTCCCGCCTCCTTCTTCCCGTATATACGAACTGTTACATGTACTAATACAAGAATAAAGAAATCATAACATAAAGAGAACACAAAGTTGGCACAACTTCATTATCCTTCAAAGATGAAATGAATTAAATGCTGTATTTGTCAAATACAAAGACATTTTCATTTAATAATTTCTGTACTGCTTAATACGGTATCTGTTTATACAATTTGTTATAGAGTTCAACATTATAGTTTTGTAACTGGAATAAGTCTGTCATAGTTTAGCCACTTCATTTCCTTCCCTTTTTCTGTCATAGAAAGAAAAATCGCAACTCAAAAACAACTATCACGGTGCTCTGAGACTTGAAAGTAAGATCCAATTGCAGCTTTTATTTAGGAATAACCAGAGTAGTACAAAGCTAGGAAAAGGGTCGAAATCCATGAAAAAAACAGCCCACAAGAAACAAGAAAACAAACCAGAGCAAGTGCTTAGACGTGCAGGTAACATTAACCAAAACCTCAAAAAAACAAACAGCAACAAACCAGGTATAAATAGGCAGAAACTAATAACGTAAATCAAAACAGCTGTGTGCAATGAACAGAGAAGAGGAGTCCAGGACCAAGGGATCATGGGAAATGAAGTTCTATAAATGTAACCATGGTCCGGGGTGGAGTGACCTCTGGTGGCTAACCAGAGCACTTCAACTGGTGATCATGACAACAACTTGTAGATTTATGTGTCATAATGAATATACACTACCATTCAAAAAGTACCATGTTTTTGAAAAGATTATGTGCACCAAGCATTTATTTGAAGAAAAATAGAGCCAAAACCATAATAGTTACTATTTTCAAGAATGTTTTGATGAACAAGGTTGAAGAACAGCATATATTTATTTTAATTCAGGAGAAACACACCTATGTACACCTATTCAGTCACTTTACAAAATGTTCCATATTTGTTTAATTTCAGTAAAATTATGTTTTACACTACACAAATGACATCAATAGACATTTGACAATATGGCAGCAGACAACAACAGTTGAATTGGTCAGTAGTTTTTTTTTTTTTTTATGGCGGGTCTAAACTGAGTGTTAGCTGAACTTCACAGAGGCATAATGAACATCATCTGAGGTTGAATGCACAGCAGTAGGTGCCAAAGATGAGTCCTTTATGTGAGACTGCTTGAAATTAACAGTTGAATAATGAACGTCCTGATCCTTTACGTCCTGTTTGCAGACTGTAGATAAGGCTTCAGCATTATCATACAGTGTAACAGAACCTGACTGAGAGTTGAGGCAGAATACAAAATATCAGTGACAGAACACAAAATATATGTGTCAAATAATCAGTTTGTTCAGATGCTCTCACCTGTACATCATAATTTCTCTCCTCATGCTGCTGAGATGGATTATTCCTTCTCCTCCTGTTTAAAATTCATCATGTCAAAAAAAAAAAAATAATAATTTTTGTAAAGGACAACGGTAGCATTTGCAAAGCCCATGAGAAAGCCCAGTTGCTTATATTCAAAGATACGGAGATAATATTTCTCTTGACAAATATTACAAATGGAATTCAGGGGAAAATAGAATACATAATAATAACAAATGTTCACCTATACCACAGGACTCCTATGAGTGCAAGAACCAGAATCACGGACAGTGTGATTACGGTGTTCCGTAAAGCTGTGCTCTCCGCTTGATTTGGGGTGATCTGGATTTCTAGTATAAGACACGAGTTTCAGACACACAAAACATGAGAAATACACTTATGACATTAAAACACTAACTAAATATCAAGTACATCACCTGAATTCGGTGATCATTTCACACTGAAGCACATGTATCATGAGAGATGTGTTACCTCCTACAGCACAGGAATACTCTTGAAGCTCTTCATCACTGACTGAGTCCAGGTACAGCTTGTTGTCTTTAGTGAATCCATCCGTTACCTGCCGTCTGTTCTTGTACCAGATGTAAGTGTGTTTGTTGTTCAGAGTGCATTTAGTTGAACAGCTTAATATCACTTCCTGTCCCTCTGATATAATGTTTGGGCTGCTTGTCACCATCGTATCTGAAAACAAAAGCCTATTAAAAATTATACAGGAAACATTTTTAACTCAATTTTGAATAAGCTGTTACCTGTAACAGTAAGAATGACTCCAGGTGTTCCAGAGTATTTTCCTCCTGTTCTGTCAGAGATGATCCTGAATCGATATTCTCCAGAGTCGCTGATCTTGAGCTCTTTGATTCTCAGTGTGTTCCCCACATACTCCACACGACCAGCAAACTGATGCTTCTCACGCAGATCCTTGAAGTCACCGGGCCGACCGTAATGCCAGAATGTTTTATTTACAGTATAACCAGAGGGATGTGAGTATGTGCAGGAAATGTCTACTGTTGATCCCATCAAAGCACAGACTCTTCTAGAGGAGTAAGTCACATCCCAGCAGCCACTCTTAGAAATACCTGAAAGAGACACAGAATCCTGCTGTGAAAGTCATAATTAAGACCTAATTAGGGCCTGTTTACACCAAGATGAATGTTTGTCACAAAATAAGAAGAAACATCATGCAAACAGATGAACGGTCAAGTGCAACATCTACAAGTGTGTGTATAGGGACTGGCACCATGTCTTAAATTGCACACTTTGATTTGAACAGAAAAATTTCAAAGAATTTTCATAATGAACATTCATATGGAAAAAAAAACTTTAAACGTGTCCACATATGCTCATGTATAAACACTGATGTTATACTATTGTTCATTAAATAAACATATCAAGTGTCACTCACACACAGGAGAGGAGGAAATCTTATGGTCTGGAGTAAGAGAACAGGAGTAACTGCCAGCTTCATTGGGTACAATAATGCTTCTGTATATATTATCTCCTGAATATTGCAAATAATATTGTCCATTTTGTTTCCAGAAATAATTCTGTGGTCTGGATGGCAAATCACAGGAAGAACCACAGGTCAGTTTTACTCTCTGATCTCTCGGGTCTGTAGTTGCAGGAATCATCCTTACCTGCAAGTCTGAATTAAAGTAAAAATTAAGAAACACTTCACCACATGACAAATGAAAACAGCTGAACTGACCGGAATCTAGACTCAGTTTCACCTGTGACTGTTAGATTGACAGCGACTGAGCCGAGACATTTAACTCCATCCTTCATGATGATCATGAGTTGATATTCTCCAGAGTCTCTCTCTCTCAGGTCTGAAATTGTGAGTGTTGAATGGTGGTTTGTGACCCTCTGCTTCACCCGTCCTGAGTAGTCCGAGTCTAAAGTCAAATCTTCAGGTTCATCTTTCTTTCTCCAGTTTGAACTCTGTTTCCGGCTGAACCAGAACACAGTTTTGATGCTGATTTCAGAATAAGAACATCTCAGCTGCACAGTGTTTTCCCTCAGAGCACAAACATCTTCACAGGTCACAGAGAGAAGGTCCAATGATAGACAGCCTGATGAAAAGTTAACACTCAGACTAAAACGTTTGCACTGATGAAAGAAAGATCCTCATATGACAAACCACATGAGACACTATAACAGCAGTGAGGCAACTCTCCTTCATGTCTAAAATGTCTGTAGTATATAGAAATACATTTTGATAAGACATTGATACACTATAATCCATTAACACAACAATCTTACCTGAAATGTGTATAAGTAGGATTAGTGATATGAGTCTGAAGTCCATGCTTTAACTTTGAAAATAATTTACTTGTTTGTCCAGAATAAAAAAAAATGTAGAGAGAGGCACACATTATTTTAAAATCATCTCAATAACTCCTACATGAATTGTATTTGTTTAAAGTTATAACATGGTTAACGAAATCTTAATTTGACAATTCTTAAAACAATTACATGTATACTTACAAGTTGCAGATTTCTCCAGTTATGAAGAATTTGAGCACTGTTGCAAAAGTGTTATCAGTGTCAAAAGTTGACCAGGCAAACAGATGATCTTATTTCCTTCCCTTTTCGGAAAAAAAAAAAAACTTTTTACCCACTTGTTGTCGGTCAGCGGCAGTTAACTACCCACTAGCATCAAGTTCACTTTTAGGCTTTACTTTTACTATTGAGTCAATGACAAATCTTGTTTAAAGCACATTTCAAATTTAAAGAAAAGTATTTGTTGATTTAATCCTACCCAATACCTAAACCTAACAATTAACTATAATAAGCAGTAAATTAAGAGTTTATTGGAGGAAAAGTCATAGTTAATCATTTATATATGTGTTCTCTATACTGAAGTGTTACCAAAATAATGTAAAGTAATGTTAACCCATAAAGCTAAGTAGTTTTTTAAGTTTGATAATTAATCTGCTATGTCATGTTTATGACAGGTTATGATGTTTTGCTAATGTCAAGTTGTCATGACAAAGACACTGACAGGTTATGATGTGTTGGTTTATGTCAAGTTGTCGTAACAAAGACATCTCAAACAATGTCATCTTTGCATTAAAAATGACATAATTGAGCGAATGACATTTCATGACAGTTGTCATAAACATGCATAAAACCTCCTTCATATTCATGACATGTGTCATGTCAAGATTATGAAGGTGTCATGTCAGTCTTATGCACACTCCTTCAAGTAAAGTGTTACCCAATCCTTTGTCATAAACAGATCAAAATTTCTGATATTTAGAGATAAGTAGGTCTTTTACTAAAATCTGTTGACTTCAGCAAGCCTTGTTGCGTTATACACCAATGCTGACAGTTCAAACATGGGAAAAAGTACTTTTCATGTTTTCTTCCCCCAAAGTTTGGATGCATGTACCTCAAGAAGTATTAAATTAGTGTTGTAATTAATCACACATTTTTCTGTAATTAATATTAAAGTGTATATATATATATATATATATATATATATATATATATATATATATATAGTAATACTTCACACTGAATCTCCAATATAAACAACATAAAGAAGGTATATTTTAAATGTTTGTTTAATTGCATATTTTTACTGAGCATGAATGAAGGCCAGTATCACTGATACTAGTACTGATAATGATGTCACTATTAAATGGATTTTTTCCCCTCAATTTTAGCCATTAATTACAGCCATTCAACATTACATTATAATTGGAAGCAATCAATGTTCAGATTTTTACCTGCCCTGCTAAAATGCACAAAAAAGGTTTTGTTTTTGACTCATGTAACCTTGTAAACAGTGCTTTAAGATTAGGTCTAACTTGTAAATATACAGGAATTGAATAATCAAACACTACACAGTCTTCACTGCATACTCTCACAAAGTCATCCTCTATGCCAGCGCCAGATTCCTCAGCTCCTCCCACTCATTCCCAATCCTCGGAATATTACCCGCCTGCACCTGTCTCTGGTCATTAAGAACTCTGTACATCATCACTACGTTGTCTGGTCTCATCACATTTACAAGTATATGATTTAACTGACTCACTCACCTTCTCCCTGTGGGAATCGTCATCTTTGCCTTCTTTGGATTTCATGCCAGTCACACTTTATCCATTTCCTGTCCTGCAAAAGAGAACAAAGACTGTTAGGAGTTACCAGTTGAATCTTTTCCTTCTGTTTATTCCCAAGTATTCCTGTTGATTCTTCAATTCCAGTGTTGAATATTCCTCGTGCTCTTCTGAATGTGACACATACATTATAAATTGAATATAGATCAATCCTTATTAAAGCTACAAAAGTTATTCAGTCAAGAGCAGTGGGTGAATTTCTCATTGTCTTTTGTTCTTTGAATAACATAAATAACACAGACAGCAGCAGGTTTATTAGGCTCCTGTCACTTTAAGTTATTTTAACTCATTTAAGATTGCACTCACGAGGAAACTTTTGACATAAAATGGGAATTTTGACATCATTTTGTGTGTTATCGTCCGTTCAGTCCTTGTTTAGTCTTTAAGAGAACTCAATGCAGCGCTGTGTGTAGCAGTATTCTGTGCATGTGTTTTGGGTGTTAGTTCACAAAGAGCTGCTCCACAGACAGCACAACAGTTGTGGTTGCATGGTTTAATAGCTTGAATGAATTATAACTTGATCATATACTGCAGCCAAAAGATGACAGAAAAACAATGGATGCTGCATTAAATGCGTTAAATATTTTTAAAGGTGCCCTCGAATCAAAAATTGAATTTTCCTTAGCATAGTTGAATAACAAGAGTTCAGTACATGGAAAAGACATGCACTGAGTTTCAAACCCCATTGTTTCCTCCTTCTTATATAAACCTCATTTGTTTAAAATACATCCGGAGAACAGGCGAATCTCAACATAACACCGACTGTTACGTAACAGTCGGGGACTCCGCCCCCAATATTTGCATATGCTCATGATCCAGGCCAGGCGGAACCGCCCAGCGGAATCATCGGAAGTTCTGCAAGCAGAGTGAAGAAACAAGCCAAGCGAGGATAACAGCGAAAATGGCAGATCATGGAAATAAATGTTATGTTCCAGGCTGTGAAGGGGATGTGAAAACTTTTCATAGTCTTCCTCCAGAAAAAAACTGTCAAAAGGCATGGCTGATGTTTATCTATAACCGGATACCGGAACAATTTAACTCAAAGTTGTTAGTTTGCTCTGCCCATTTCACCACGGACAGCTTTTCTAACCTGGGACAATATCAAGCAGGCTTCGCTCAGCGTTTGACACTGAAGAAAGGGGTAATTCCAACTATATTCCCGCAAGCAGTAAGTAGTGCTTTTATCCACATCTTGGCTGTAGAAACTATTTCTGATTAAATGTAAAGTTTCTTAGTGAGCTAACAACATTAACGACCATGTACCCAGTGTTGTCTAGATCTAATGCAAGATGCTAGTACAGTAACAAATAGCAAAGTTTACGTAACTACTATTAACGGTGAGGTTAAAATTTATTACTGTCTTTGTTATATAAATCTATAACATAACCGTAGATACATATGCCAATTCTCTTTTGTCGGATATAATTATAATTTGACCTATATTTAACCAACAACACATTACACCGAAGCTAACTATGTTAGTTTATTTGCTTACAGATAGCTACAGATACTCGATCCTTCTAGCTAACTTTCTACACCGTTCAAACTGAAACGATAGTCATTTGACAAGACATTTAGTCACTTTTTTTCAAATATTTTTATTTTTGAGAACTTGTATGACTTGTATGCGTACACCTGTGGAAAAAGATATTTATAGACGATGTAAGTTTTTGTTACTAATAGCTAAATCGTAATCACACTACGGCAGCTGAGTAGTAAACATGACACTGCTTTTTTGGAATGTCTTCTATGCTTTACTTTGGTTGGCTAAATAAATCAAATTTAAAATCATATCGGTAATGTCAATATATTAGAAACAAATTTTCGTTCGTTGTTTAGAGTTGTTATTGCAAAGTGAAGAAGCTATCATTGTAAAACCATACAGCGACACATTATTACAATTATTTTTTTTTACAATGCTAAAAACAAAGTTGCAAATACTGACGTTATGAGTTATAGTGTAAAGTTAACGCTATATGCTAGTTCCATTGACGTAACAGTTACGTTTTGCAGGTGCATACTGAAAATAAAGACTAACTTACCACTCAGAAACGTCTATGGCCAATCGCAACAAAATTGGTTGTTCCTCTACATCTGCATCTTCGTCAGAAACAGGCTCAAACATATAAGGTTGAATACCAAAACTCTCCATCGTTCACGCCGTACAGTACAGATTTGTTCGCTATCAGTGTGAGCTACTGGAAGGAGCCGAACAGTGAAACAGCCAATCAGAGCGGAGCACCATATTACTATTCATGAGCCTTCCAAATAAGGCAAAAACAGACCTTTTCATTCTAGGGGCTATTTGTGGGGTTATAAATGGAGCTGTAAAACCATATCTGGACAATTTTCGGCCATAAAAAAGCCACATACCCTCTATGTAGATATCAGGGAACAATTTAAAATGTTTTTTCAAATCACTCAAGGGCACCTTTAACGCGTTAAACTGATGGGGAAAAGAAATCTCAAAATTAAAGGTCCCGTTTTTCGTGGTTTTTTGAAGCTTTGATTGTGTTTATAGTGTGCAATATAACATGTGTTCATGTTTCGCGTGTAAAAAAACACAGTATTTTTCACATAATTTACTTATCTGTATACCGCTGTTTCCACTGTCATAAAAACGGGCTGATGACTTCCTTGTTCTATGAAGTCCCTCCTTCAGAAATACGTAACGAGTTCTGATTGTGCCAGCGGTTCCTGTGTTGTGATTCGACAGCTCTGAGCGCATCTTGCCCGGAAAGGTCACGCCTCTTACCATAACGTGAAGATGCACGCGCTCAGTGTTATTGTAAACATGTCTTTAATTTTACCCAATCAATTTGAGCCGGAATCAGACCCGGTGATTGGACTGCGGGATGAAAATAACAGCGTTTCGACGACATGGCGACAAACACACTCTACAAACGCAACTCTTGTGTATTCCTGTGGGCGGAGGTTAGTCAAAAAACTGTTTTAGTGACGTCATTAAAGAAGGAAGTAGAGGGATGTAGTCCAAACTGGCCGTTCGATGTAGGCGACTTCTGTTAAATAAAATATCTCGCTTGGCATTGAACTTTGAGCTTTAAAATTTTACAGATTTTATTTATACTCTAACAACAACATTACACACTAACTAAAGTTTGAAACATGGGATCACGAAGAACGGGACCTTTAAAGCATTAATTTTAACATATTAACAAAATAAAACATTTTAGCCGAGGAAGTATCTGAAATCTGGTTAATCTGACACAGAATGACCCAGCAGTGTTACAAATGGTTTTGGTCACAACATTTGAGTTTATTACTTGCTTCTTATATACCATTTCAATTCCTAAAGTAAGCAAAACTACAGAAAAAGTAGTTATTCAAACCACTTTAATGTAGTCACTTGTCTGTTATCGAAACAGACATGTTGACCTGCTTTATGCAGAAATGTTTTCTGGAAACACCTGCAATTGCTGATAAAAAGCAACTCAATAAAAGCCAAGGGTCAAGAGCTCAACTAAAACAAACACCGATCTCCATGACGGTGACCTCAAACTAGACATTTTCAATAAGACATCAACAACTAAATTTCTGTTAAAGGTGCCCTAGATTCAAAATTTGAATTTACCTCGGCATAGTTGAATAACAAGAGTTCAGTACATGGAAAAGACATACATTGAGTTTCAAACTCCATTGCTTTCTCTTTCTTATGTAAATCTCATTTGTTTAAAAGACTTCCGGAAAACACGCGGATCTCAACATAACACCGACTGTTACGTAACAGTCGGGGTGTACCCCCCAATATTTGCATATGCCAGCCCATGTTCCCAACATTATGAAAGGCATTAGACAAGGGCAGCCAGTAACGTCTGGATCTGCACAGGTGAATCAACAGACTAGGTAAGCAAGAACAACAGTGAAAATGGCAGATGGAGCAATAATAACTGACATGATCCATGATATCATGATATTTTTAGTTATAGTTGTAAATTGTCTTTCTAAATGTTTCGTTAACATGTTGCTAATGTACTGTTAAATGAGATTAAAGTTACCATTGTTTCTTATTGAATTCACAGAGACAAGAGTCGTCGCTATTTTCATTTTTAAACACTTGCAGTCTGTATAATTCATAAACACAACTTCATTCTTTATAAATCTCTCCAACAGTGTAGCATTAGCCGTTAGCCACGGAGCACAGCCTCAAACTCATAGAGAATCAAATATAAACATCAAAATAAATACTTTACTCACATAATTCGAAGCATGCATACAGCATGCATGACGAACATCTTGTAAAGATCCATTTGAGGGTTATATTAGCTGTGTGAACTTTGTAAATGTGCTGTAATATAATCGAGAGCTCATGTGGCAGGGAGCATGCGAATTAAAGGGGCGGCGCGCTGAAAACATCAGTGCATAGTTAATGATGCCCCAAAATAGGCAGTTAAAAAAATTAATTAAAAAAAATCTATGGGGTATTTTGAGCTGAAACTTCACAGACACATTCAGGGGACACCTTAGACTTATATTACATCTTGTGAAAAAGCATTCTTGGGCACCTTTAATTATCCAGCATTCGCGTCAGTTCTGGCAGGTCACGTCAGTCAAGCTCACATCAGCTGACTCCCAGGTGAATTATGTCTACCTATAGGAATACAACGCCTATCACAGCATCTATATATAAGCTCCTCAGTATTATCAGCAGCTATTGCATTTCTCAGGAGCAAATTACCCTCCTCCATCCCCAGCTCCTCCTCTCTTCAGTCAGGATTGGCCTTATTATTCCCCTGAATCAGACTAATTCTTGAAATATGTGTACATGTTAAATTATAACATTTAATGATATCTGCATATGTTGGTCCTGTTCTGTTTACCCTAAGGGCTTTATTGCTGCTTTCCCTGCTCTTATCCATACTAGGCTGCATGGATGCGCAGGGAGTTCTTGCCCAGAACAGAACCATACCGCAAATACAAACTCTATGCATTATCAATCATATTTGACGATAGTGGTCCTGACAGAACTCAATAAGAACTGCTCTAGATGTGTGACAGAAATAAAGTGAGTCTGGTTAGTAATAAGTGAAGCTGGTAATGCTGTTTGTGAAGTTGTTTAAACAGAGATCTTCAGAGATTTAATGTCTTTTATCTTCAGTTCATCTAAGGCTGTGGCTGAAGAAAGTTGTAGTTTGTGTTCTTCTCTTTCTTTCAGTGCTTGTTCACAGCAGGTGTTTGAATGATTGAAAGAATGTTTCAGGAACATCATACTAACCTTTAAATAACATTCTACTAACATTAAGGAAACTGGACATTTTCATGTTCTTGGAATGTTACAAATCAATGTTCCTAGAATGTTGAATTTTAAATCAAAATTAAGTTGAAAGAACATTTAAGGTACATCATACCTTATAAAAACGTTCCTCTAACGTCAAGAAAACTAGACATTGTTTACGTTCCCAGAACCAACACTGAATATTTGGAGAATGTTCTTATAACAAAATTCTGTTAGCTGGGACGTCCCTGAAGTCTGGACCTTCAATGTTTCATGCCATTAACAGACATCTTAACAACAAATATTGACACCCCACAGACATCATTTTACAGTGCTTTACGTCATTACCAGCTTACCACGGACATTAAAAAGTAACTAAATAAGCAGAATAAAACCCTCACAAAACAAAATAACCACCCAAAAAACAAAAATAAAAAAGTGCTGAATGCTTACCATGGGCTTGTTTAAACTTCAGTCAATGACAAACTTCAGCACACCTACTGTAAACAACTAACAAAAGGGAAAACTAACAAAAATTCTTACCAATACCAGTAAAAACCAACATTTCCTTTTTTGTAGCAAAATAAAACATTTACGAATCCAATTCATGAATCCAATCAGTTCCGGACTCCATTTCCCATCATCCTCCCTGCCAGTCACATGCACACTCCACACTAATCACCACACCCAGCTGTAGCTCATTACCTGGACTATTTAGGACGCACACACACACCACCTCACTGTGAGGTCTTGTTAACAGTTGTTACATTTCTGAGCAAAACAACTATTCTTTTTCACTGCAACTTCAAAAGGAAGCAAGACAATTTTGTCAAAATAACTCTGGATACCTGAGGTAATTTTATGTTACACTGTTTGCTAGCTATTCACTAGCTATTCACTCGAAACATAGTATGCTGAGGACATCTGCTGGTTAAAGCCACGAAAATGCAACAAGAACAGAAAAACATGTACACACTTTAAAACTGCAGCGAATGAGCTTAGGATAAACAGACCATTATCGTATGTTGGTGTGGACGCAAATAATAGTTATCGTTATAGTTATCTTTATAGTTATCGTTCCTGGTGTGCACGGGCCTTTAAATTAAGCAGAAGCAGAAAAAAGCTAAAACCTATAATGTCTTGTATTTAATTATGCAGACTGAACAGACTTTGATAAGTGTTCAGACAAACAGAAAGATATTAAAAACATTTTGTTTTTGTCATTGCATCTCTTAGAGTAGATTCTCTATATACATAATTTCTCACCTTCAATTTTGTTTTCAGTTTGGTTTTGAGAGTAGATGCATTCTGAAGAAAAACCTGTTGAATCATAATTCACATTCTTATAATCTGAATTCATTTCATTAACTGAACGTCATGCAGTTGTGAATTTCACTGGATGTTTTACTCACCACATCCACAGAGCTGCTATTATGAGAAACTGAGGTAAAAACACCAGCAGAATGACTGTATATTGGCTGAATGCTGTGGGACTTGGAGAGATCTGGAATTCTAGCATAAGAAAAGTTCAGATACACTCAAACACAAGAAATGCACATGATATTAAAAAACACTGATTAAATATCAAGAGATCATTTCACACTGGAGCACATGTATCATGAGAGATGTGTTACCTCCTACAGAACAGGAATACTCTTGAAGCTCTTCATCGCTGACTGAGTCCAGGTACAGCTTGTTGTCTTTAGTGAATCCATCCGTTACCTGCCGTCCGTTCTTGTACCAGATGTAAGTGTGTTTGTCGTTCAGAGTGCATTTAGTTGAACAGCTTAATATCACTTCCTGTCCCTCTGATATAATGTCTGGGCTGCTTGTCACCATTGTATCTGAAAAACAGAATTCAAGTAAGATGGAGTGTTAAACTTAGCTTAACATTACAAAAACAAAATAATATGTAAAACAAAAACTTCTATATAATGGCACTGTAGTTTTTGCTAGTGAACAGTTGACCATAATTAGTGGCATTAAAATCAATAAAATCTGAATACCTGGAAATTCATGATCAAATTCATCATCATTCTTACCTGTAACAGTAAGAATGACTCCAGGTGTTCCAGAGTATGTTATTCCTGTTCTGTCAGTGATGATCCTGAATCGATATTCTCCAGAGTCGTTCATCTTGAGCTCTTTGATTCTCAGTGTGTTCCCCACATACTCCACACGACCAGCAAACTGACGCTCCTCACGCAGATCCTTGAAATCATTAGATTGGCCATAATGCCAGAATGTTTTATTTACAGTATGACCAGAGGGATGTGAGTATGTGCAGGAAATGTCTACTGTTGATCCCATCAAAGCACAGACTCTTCTAGAGGTGTAAGTCACATCCCAGCAGAGATCCTTAGAAATACCTGAAAGAGACACAGAATCCTGCCGTGAAAGTCATAATTAAGACCAAATTAGGGCCTGTTTACACCAAGATGAATGTTTGTCACAAAATAAGAAGAAACATCATGCAAACAGACAAGGGATCAAGTGCAGCGTCTACAAGTGTGGGTATTGGGACTGGCACCATGTCTTAAATGGCACACTTTGATTTGAAAAGACAAATTGCAAAGAATTTTCATAATGAACATTCATATGAAAAAACCTTTAAACGTGTCCACATATACTCATGTATGAACACTGATATTATATTATTGTTCATTAAATAAACATATCAAGTGTCACTCACACACAGGAGAGGAGGAAATCTTATGGTCTAGAGTAAGAGAACAGGAGTAACTGCCAGCTCCATTGGTTTGAAAACTAGTGCCTCTGTATATATTATCTCCTAAATATAAATATTTTCCATTTTGTTTCCAGTAGTAATTCTGCGGTCTGGACGTGAAATCACAGGAAGAATCACAGGTCACTACAGGCATCACTCTCTGATCTGTCTGGTCTGTAGTTGCAGGATTCATCCTCACCTGCAGGTCTGAATTAAAGTAAAATTAAGAAACACTTCATCACATGACAAATGAAAACAGCTGAACTGACCAGAATCTAGACTCAGTTTCACCTCTGACTGTTAGATTGACAGCGACTGAGCCGAGATGTTTAACTCCATCCTTCATGATGAACATGAGCTGATATTCTCCAGAATCTCTCTCTCTCAGGTCTGAAATTGAGAGTGTTGAATGGTCATTTGTGGCCTCCTGCTTCACCCGTCCTGAGTAGTCAAATCTTCAGGTTCATCTTTCTTTCTCCAGTTTGAACTCTGTTTCCGGCTGAACCAGAACACAGTTTTGATGTTGATTTCAGAATAAGAACATCTCAGCTGCACAGTGTTTTCCCTCAGAGCACAAACATCTTCACAGGTCACAGAGAGAAGGTCCAATGATAGACAGCCTGATGAAAAGTTAACACTCAGACTAAAACGTTTGCACTGATGAAAGAAAGATCCTCATATGACAAACCACATGAGACACTATAACAGCAGTGAGGCAACTCTCCTTCATGTCTAAAATGTCTGTAGTATATAGAAATACATTTTGATAAGATATAATCCATTAACACAACAATCTTACCTGAAATGTGTATAAGTAGGATCAGTGATATGAGTCTGAAGTCCATGCTTTAACTTTGAAAATAATTTACTTGGTTGTCCAGAATAATAATAATAATAATAAAAAATGCAGAGAAACAGGCACACATTCATTTCCAATCATTTATCTTTAACAATAGATAACTCCTACATGAATTGTATTTGTTCAAAGTTATAACATGGATAAGGAAATGTTAATTTGACCATTTTTAAAACAATTACATGTATACTTACATGTTGCAGATTTCTCCAGTTATAAAGAATTTGAGCACTGTTGCAAAAGTGCTGTCAACGTCTGAAGTTGACCGGGAAAACAGATGATCTTATTTCCTTCCTTTTATGAAGCCTTTTTTACCCACTCTTTGTCAGGGAGTGGCAGTTAACTACCCACTAGCATCAAGTTCAGTTTTAGGCTTTACTTTTCCCAGTTGAGTCAATGACAAATCTTGTTTAAAACACATTTCAAATTTAAAGAAAAGTATTTGTTGATCTCATATGGTTTACACACCATTGGAAAACCTTTACACCATTCTCAATAAAAGTTAATTTAATGATTTAATGAAACATCATGTGATAAAACTGTATTAATTTATAAACATCTTTAAGTTTTGGGGGAGTCACACCACATGACATTTTACAACCTAAAATAATCCTTTGTCATAAACAGATCAAAATTTCTGATATTTAGAGTAGGTCTTTTATTAAATTCTGTTGACTTCAGCAAGCCTTGTTGCGTTATACACCAATGGTGACAGTTCAAACATGGGTGTAGGAGTCACTAGCTTATTTAATTTTTATCAATTTGTTCATTTAAAGGAACACTCCACTAGAGTTCAACAGTTGAGTTTTACCGTTTTCGAATCCATTCAGCCGATCTCCGGGTCTGCCGGTACCACTTTTAGCATAGCTTAGCATATCATTGAATCTGATTAGACCATTAGCATCTTGCTCAAAAATGACTAAAGAGTTTTGATATTTTTCCTATTTAAAACTTGACTCTTCTGTAGTTACATTGAGTACTAAGACTGACGGAAAATGAAAAGTTGTGATTTTCTAGGCCGTTATGGCTAGGAACTATATTCTCATTCTGGAGTAATAATCAAGGAACTTTGCTGCCGTATCATGGGTGCAGCAGGCGCAATGATATTACGCAGCGTCTCTCACAAATGTCTCCATAGTTGCAAGGCACGCTCCCCGTGCAAGCAGGGGGTCACAGGCGCTGCGTAATATCATTGCACCTGCTGCACCCATGGTACGGCAGCAAAGTTCCTTGGGTGATTCTCAATATCCCTCCTCGTTTCCTCGCTCCTCTGTCCTCTATCCTATGACCTAGAAACCAATCGAACACAGCCATCTTGACATCTCAATTCTCTAACTGCACCGCGAGGAGGCGAGGAACGAGGAGTGAGGAAGCTTCCCGAGGAGTCATGAGCGTGGATACAGGTGCATCCTTTGCGGAAGTCAAAAACCCTGACACACGTATACATTATCCTCCCCCTTCATATCTGTCACAATAATTTTAATGTATACTTTACTTTTGCAGTTTAAATAAACTTTACACCTCACATATTTCAATGGGGCATCTTGCTTTATATTTATTAATTTTTTTTAAATAACCAATGTGTTGCCCTTTAAGGAATGTAACTTTTAAATATCTGCTTTATTTTTGTTGATGCATATTCTCAGGTAAAATAAGAAGTTCATAATTACTTTTCTGTTTATCTACCTTATTTGTAAAATTAATACTATTTGTTACTTGATGATGTCACTGCCTGTTTAGTCACTTCCTCTGAGTACTTCCTGGTTCTACATGAAAACATTGTACAGTCATGGTGTGCTCTCTCTAACAATCCATTGCATCCACTCTAATCCATCATAGAGGCAATGCCGTAAGTTCATCTATGTGACATTAGACATGTTTAAGATTATATATTTGTAATATATTTGTTAAAAAGATAATGTTTGATAAGTTGTTAAAAACAAGCTAACTGTGATGCTAATAACCATTATAGCTGCTACTATAGCTGTGATTGTTTGTTGCAGACATTTATAATTGTATGATTAATCAAGACATAGACATTGAATATTGTTGTATTGTTTTATTACAGTTTTCACCGCAACATGTCAGTGACTAAGAGTGACAGTAAATGATCAACCTTACTACGATTCTGTCTTCATTGGCTACGGTTTAACTTGGTGTTTAGTCAGAGTTTCAACACTGCACGAGAACACTACAGTGAAAAGGCACCGTTTGATGTTTAATGTGGTTAAGATGGCAACAAGCAGCTGTGTGCAGCGCTAGAAGTGGCAAGTCATCCACGTCGTCTGCGAGTGCAGCTCACGCCCGGGCCAGAGCTGAGGCCGCCAAAGTGTGAGCGTCACATGCTAGCAAAGAGGCTAAACTGAAAATGGAAAAGGCTGCAAGGGAAGTTCAAAATCAGCTGGAAAAAGTAATAATAGACACTGAGTTGGAAGTGTTAACGCTACATAGAGAAGCTGATGCAGCCGCAGTGGAGGCGCAAGTGCTGGAAGATGCTGAACTATCAATGTATGCTGCAGTTGAAAGAGGAAGATCTGAATCAGAGAAAGTTAAAATTGAACGTACCAGTGAATATGTCAATTCTCAAATGAACCTTCAGAGTCATTCTCCCTCTCCAATCTTATCAGCCTTACCTGTCGCTCCTCCATCCCACGCTGATTCACATAACAGCTTCATAACATGGAGTCCACCTGTGAGAGACATTTCACATGCACAGTTTATCAATAAGCCAAAGTCTGAGAAAGCTGATAGTATGCACTTACCCGCAACAAACCTACCTGATCTGTCTGCAGGTGCGATGAAGTCTGAAGTCAGAAGCCCCATCATGAACATGCATGCTAAATCATGTTCATGTATCAATGTTCCTAGATACATTCCTCCAGTTAGCACGCCACCTCAGGCAGAGCCTTTGGCACAGTATTTAGCACGACGGGACCTTTGTAATTCAGGACTGTATCAATTTGATGATAAGCCCGAGAATTATCGGTCATGGTATTCTTCGTTCACCAGTGCAGCTCATGAAGTTCACCTCACAGCAACCCAAGAATTAGACCTCATAACTAAATGGCTGGGAAAGGAATCTGGCGAACAGGTGAAACGCATCCGCTCGGTGCATGTCAGCAACCCCAATCTCGCTTTACACAAAGCATGGGAGAGACTACGTGAATGCTATGCTGCACCAGAAATTATTGAAAAGTCACTATTTCAGAGGTTGGACAGCTTTCCTAGGATTTCAGCTAAAGACCACACCAAATTACGTGAACTCTGAGATTTGCTTATGGAAATTCAAGGTGCTAAAGAAGACGGTTATCTCACAGGTCTTTCATACCTCAACACTTCACGTGGAATTGGACCAATTGTAGACAAGCTTCCATATGGGCTTCAGGACAAGTGGGTGACTTCTGGGTCATTCTACAAGGAAGAAAACCACGGTCAATTTCCTCCTTTTGAGTATTTCTGTAACTTTGTGTGCCATGAAGCGGAACAACCCTAGCTTTATGCATCAAAGCAGTGCTACAGCACCCTCAAAGCCTGACAGATCCATCGTGAAGAGTTTCCATACCAACAAACCCATCTCAGTGCACAAAACAGATGTGTGTGCAGCCAATGACGACCCTAACAAAAACTGTCCATTACACAATAAACCACACCCCTTGAAAAAATGCAGAACATTTAGAAACAAACTCCTCGATGACAGAAAGGCCTTCCTCAAGGAGAAAGGAATATGTTTCAAATGCTGTTCTTCAGTTTCTCACCTTGCCAAAGAATGCAAGTCTTCTGTGAAGTGCACTGAATGCGGCAGCACCAATCATGATGCGGCCATGCACCCTGGCCCATCGCCTCAAGCAGCTAAGGCTCCTTCACCACCACAAGAGGACGGCGGGGAGGAAGAAGATCGTTCTAACACAGCTGTTGTCAGCACAAGCTGCACAGAAGTTTGCGGTCCAGGTCAGTGGAGCCGCTCATGCTCAAAAATCTGCCTTGTGAAGGTATACCCCAAGGGTTCCAAGGACTTGGCCATCAAAGCCTACGTAATTCTGGATGACCAGAGCAATCGTTCATTAGCTAGACCAGAGTTCTTTGAGCTGTTCAATGTGGAGAGCAAACCATTCTCATATAATCTCAGAACTTGCTCTGGCATCATAGAAACATCCGGCAGGAAAGTAGAAGGTTTCCAGATTGAGTCACTGGATGGAAAAGTTCTCATCTCTCTTCCACCACTCCTTGAGTGTCATGAGATCTTGAATAATCGGTCTGAAATACCAACACCAAGTGCAGTTCTACACCAGCCTCATCTTCAACACATTGCCAACAGTGATGCGCAGGTTGATCCAAAATGTGCCTGCGGTCACCCGCGGTCACCCGTGGTTATGAGTCATCCAAAAATATTTTTAATGATATTCGGGTCGCGGTCGGTCGGGTCGTTTGAAATAAAGATGCCAATTAAACCTTTGTAATTTTCAGTTTTACTTACTAAAGGTTTCAATTTTACTTTCATGGGTATTTGTGAACATTTAATTATGGATATTGTAGCCTCAGTCTTTGGCTTAGCCTACCTGTTTTTGTTCGTCTAAAATGCGTTAATAAATACTTTATTAACATATTCTATCCCTGCATTTTGTGCTTGTGAGAGCTTCAATTAGGCATTCACGTGGCGAAATAGCCTAAGCCTACTACAAGTGAGAAATCCTTATTTACCTTTTGAATGTTGAGCGTTATTAACTTTTGAATAAAAGTTAATAACTTTTATTAGTTATTAACTTTTAATTTTACCAACACGTTGGGAAATTTTTCCCAACACGTTGAACTGAGCAATGCCATTGTACCATTTTAATAGGCTACTTTTAAACGCATATAGCTCAGTAATGTCAGTTTTATGTATTTTCTGAGAGGGGGCGGGATTTTTGTTGGGAAAGTCGGGGGAGAGACGCACACTTCGACTAGACTGGATAAACACATGCAGCATCTTAATTGTTAAGAAAATGAAACGAAATAAATGAATAAATCAAGCCTTTATTACATAACACTAGGCTATACAGCATTCAGAAAAAGAACAGTTTGCGCCCCTAAGGGCTTTCACACTTTTCCAAAAGTGGGCCTTCTCTCAGTTGACCTGCTGATTAATTCTTCAAGCAGGGTCGAAACATAAACATCGCATTCATCAATAATATGCATCTAGACAGCTGAAATGGAAAATGATGGGCTGCCTCAAGAACTGCCTGCTCTCGCCGCTGCACCTCTGAGCGCACCACGTCAGGTCCTGAAACATTTCTCTCCTCCACAAGCTGGATTAATGGATATTATTGGCCAGGGAGGCTGATGGGGGGCGTATGGGAGGGGGGCGGCCACACCCCCCTGCACCCCTAGTTCTTACGTCTATGGCCCAATGACGCTACAATGAGCATTTACTACTTTTAAAAAAATGCGGGTCAGGAAGCGGGTCGGGTACAATATTTTCCTTTTTTTTTTGCAGTCCGAGTTGCGGGCGGGTTAGTTGAAAACGTTGGTCGGGTGCGGGTTGTTTATACATTGACCCGCGCATCACTGATTGCCAAGCACATTCCAGAACTGGAACCAGAAGCAGAAATACTATTGCTACTTGGAAGAGATGTCATAAGGGCACACAAGGTCAGGCAGCAGGTCAATGGACCAAACAACGCCCCCTTTGCCCATTGTCTGGACCTGGGCTGGGTAGTAATAGGAGAGGTGTGTCTGGGTAATGTGCATAAGCCAACAGTCAACACATTCAAGACTAATGTGCTGTAAAGTGGTCGCCATTCAGTCTTTCAACCCTGCACAAGCTTTATGCAGATCAAAGAGATGCAGCAAAGCTGTAACATGTCTGGCAAGGCAACTGAGAAGACACTAGGACAGACAGTGTTTAACGGAACTGAGCATGACAACAAACCTGCTCCATCCATGGAAGATACAGCTTTCCTGAAAATAATGGACACAAATGTCTACAGAAACGATGCTAACAGCTGGGTAGCTCCTCTACCATTCAGAGAACCACGCCCGCCCCTGCCAAACAACAAAGACCAAGTAGTTAATCGATTTGCATCCCTTCAACATACCCTGAAGAGGAAACCTGAGATGCAGCAGCAGTATGTGGCATTTATGAAAAAGATCTTCGATAATGGACATGCTGAGGTAGCACCACCACTGAAAGAAGAGGATGAATGCTGGTATCTTCCAACATTCGGGGTCTACCATCCACAAAAACCCAATCAGATCAGGGTGGTCTTTGATTCCAGTGCTCGATACTCTGTCTCTCTCAATGACGTGCTCCTCATGGGCCCCGACCTCAATAACTCCCTTCTGGGCGTCCTTCTACGCTTTCGGAAAGAGAAAGTTGCAATCCTAGCGGACATTCAACAGATGTTCCACTGTTTCTTGGTGCATGAAGACCATCGCAACTTCCTACGTTTTCTATGGCACAAGGACAATGATGTCAACAAGGAAGTTGTTGAGTATCGGATGAAGGTCCATGTCTTTGGAAATGCGCCATCTCCTGCAGTGGCCATTTACGGGCTGCAAAGAGCCATCAGAGAAGGTGCACAGGAGCATGGTGCTGATACCGTCAAGTTTGTGGAAAGACATTTCTATGTTGATGATGGTTTGGTATCTGTACCGTCTGAAGCTTAGGCAATTGATTTGCTCCAACGAACACAGGCTTCACTAGCTGAGTCAAATCTCCGCTTACACAAGTTTGCTTCGAACTCTCAGACAGTAATGGAAGCTTTCCCACTGGAAGATTGTGCTCCAGTAATCAAGGACCTAGATCTGAGCAGATCCTAAACTTCACCCACACAACGGAGTTTAGGTCTGCTATGGGAGATCACAACAGACACATTTACCTACTCCGCATCGACCATTAACAAGCCATTCACCCGCCGTGGAGTCCTCTCCACTGTCAACAGTGTTTTCGATCCTCTGGGTCTACTGGCACCTGTCACGATCCAAGGAAGAGCCCTTCTCAGAGAACTTACCTCTAAACTATCAGACTGGGACACGCCCCTCCCGGAGGACAAACTAAGCAAATGGGAAGCCTGGAGAGATTCTCTCCAAAACCTAAAACAGCTTCATGTTCGACGTACACGCTACAACCTCACTCACTGAAGCAGTGCACACAGAATTGTGTGTATTCTCGGATGCGTAAACAAAGGCCATAGGTGCTGTGGCGTATCTGAAAGCACTTCAGAAAGATGGGCAAGTTGAAGTAGGTTTCGTTATGTCCAAGGCAAAGCTAGCACCCCTGTCTGAACCCACAATTCCCAAGGCTAGAGCTGTGCGCTGCTGTCTTAGCAGTAGAGATGGCAGATCTCATCCAGGATGAGCTGGATCTAGAGTTGAATGACGTAAAGTTCTTTACAGACAGCAAAGTGGTCCTTGGCTACATTTATAACGAGTCAAAATGATTCTATGTTTATGTTCACAATAGAGTCCAACGTATACGTCAGTCCTCAAGACCTGAGCAGTGGCACTATGTACGTACAGAAGAAAACCCTGCAGATCATGCATCGAGATCCTTACCTGCATCCTGCCTGGCGCAGACTTCTTGGTTCACAGGTCCCTCCTTCCTGCATCAGCCACCTGCAGAGAAAACACAAACAAATGAAACATTTAAGCTAATTGAACCTGAAAAGGACTCAGAAATCCGGCCACAAGTACAAACATGTGCTACTAACCTGGAAAAACCAGAGCTTACCTCTGACCGATTCCAACGGTTCTCCACTTTTACGTCCCTGGTAAGAGGAGTGGCATTTCTAGTTCACATGGCAAAATCCTGCAAACACACGAACCAAAACAGTAAATGCAAAGGTTGGCACCGATGTGACTTACCTCGTACTCCAGATGAGATGGACCAAGCAAGGAACATTATCCTTAAAGCAACACAAAAAGCTGCTTTTGCAAAAGAACTGTCAGCGCTCCAAGCTAACCAAGCAGTGTCCAAAAGTAGCCGCTTGCGGAAACTCAGTCCGATCATGGAGAATGATTTCATCTGTGACGGAGGACGACTAAAGCACTCTCAGTTGCAGCTGCAGAAAAGAACCCAATAATTCTGCCCAAAGATAGCCACATCTCCCTACTGCTCACTCGGCATCACCATGAGCAAGTGAAACATCAAGGCCGTCACTTGACGGAAGGAGCGATTAGGGCAGCAGGACTGTGGATCTTGGGAGGCAAGGCGCTAATCAATTCAGTACTCCACAAATGCATAATCTGTCGCAAGCTGCGTGGAAAGCTGGAAGAACAACGCATGGCGGACCTGCCATCTGAACGCCTCAAAACCTGCCCTCCCTTTACGTATGTGGGGCTAGATGTATTTGGACCCTGGTCTGTCACAACCAGATGCACTAGAGGAGGACAGGCAGAGAGTAAGCGGTGGGCCATCATGTTCTGCTGTATGAGTTCGAGAGCTGTACATGTCGAGGTCATTGAGTCTATGGACACCTCAAGCTGTATAAATGCTCTCAGGCGATTCTTTGCACTCAGAGGACCTGCAAAACAGCTCCGTTCCGATTGCGGTACCAATTTCATTGGAGCGTGCAAGGAGCTTGGAATGGACAAAATGGTGCAGAGGTACCTCAGTGAGCAAGGATGCAGCTGGGAATTCAACCCACCACACAGTTCTCACATGGGAGGCTCGTGGGAGCGTATGATTGGCATTGCCAGAAGAATCCTAGATTCAATGTTTCTGCAGCTGAACACTCGCTTAACTCATGAAGTTCTTTGCACACTAATGGCAGAAGTTACTGCTGTCATTAATGCACAACCACTCTTACCTGTCTCTGCAGACCTGGAACAACCTTTCATACTTTCACCATCAATGCTCCTTACACAGAAGACAGGAGTTCCGCCTCCTCCTGGAGACTTCTCAGACAAGGACCTGTACACAAAGCAATGGAGACAAGTTCAGGCTCTTGCAAACCAGTTCTGGACCCGCTGGAGCCGTGAATACTTACCTTGCTTTCAACACAGACAGAAGTGGACAGTACCTCGCAGAAACCTTCAAGTTGGAGATCTAGTTCTGCTCAGGGACAAGCAGGTAGCCCGCAACTGCTGGCCAATGGCCAGAATCACTGCCATATTCCCTGGAAAGGATGGACATGTAAGAAAGGTTTAGGTGACTACTAGGGCTGGGCGATATATCGCATGCGATTCTCACGCGCATTTCGTCAGTAAAGCCGGTTCCCTGATTACCTCTAAATCGCCATCACCTGCTTTAAAATGGAGCGCCTTTTAATAGACAGAGCCGTAGTTCACTGATAAGCCACGCAAAATCGGGTTCATTATCGAAGTCGATTCATCTTCGATACTGAACGCGATTTTGCGTGGCTTGTCCGTGAACTACGGCTTTGTCTATTAAAAGGCGCTCCATTTTAAAGCAGGTGATGGCGATTTAGCGGTAATCAGGGAACCGGCTTTACTGACGAAATGCGCGTGAGAATCGCATGCGATATATCGCCCAGCCCTAGTGACTACAAGTGACCAAGGCAATATAAAAACCTTTCTAAGGCCAATTGCAGAAGTTGTTCTACTTTTACCCAAAGACTGATCTAGAAGTTAAGGTTAATTTTGTTAAAAAGATAATGTTTGATAAGTTGTTAAAAACAAGCTAACTGTGATGCTAATAACCATTATAGCTGCTACTATAGCTGTGATTGTTTGTTGCAGACATTTATAATTATGATTAATCAAGACATAGACATTGAATATTGTTTTATTACAGTTTTATTACAGTTTTCACCGCAACATGTCAATGACTAAGAGTGACAGTAAATGATCAACCTTACTACGACTCTGTCTTCATTGGCTACGGTTTAACTTGGTGTTTAGTCAGAGTTTCAACACACTGCACGAGAACACTACAACCACACTTTAACAACATATGGGCAGATCCCTCGAGTGCAGCTGATGACGCTTTGAAGTGACGCTAAAGAGAGCGAGGATATCATTTCACTTAATTCAATTCCTCCGTCCTCGCTTCTTTTCCTTGGGTGCTTCTCAATTCTTATTTGTGCATCCTCGTTTCCTTTCCTCGCGTCTTCCTTTCCTCTCCACCCCTTCAGGATGTGAGGGAAGGACGCAAGGAAAAGACTCGAGGATGTAGGAATTTAATCAAGTGAAATGATATATCCTCTCTCCCTTTAGCGTCATCAACTGCGCTCGAGGGATCTGCCCACATGTTATTAAAGTTTGGTTATTTAAAAAAAAAAATATATATAATATATTAATAAAACATGCCCCGTAGAAATATGTGAGATGTAAAGTTTATTTAATCTGTAAAAGTAAAGCATACATTTAAATTATTGTGACAGATGTGAAAGGGGAGGAGAATTTATGCGTGCGTCACGTTTCTTGACGAGAAAGACTTCCGCAAAGGATGCACCTGTGTATCCTCACTCGTGACTCCTTGGGAATAGTGATGGGAAGTTCGGATCATTTTACCGACTCTGACTTTTGAGTCTCGTTCAGCAAAATGAACGAATCTTTTTTTGAGTCATTTCGTTCATTTTAGCAAAATGTAATTAAAATGTTACGTGTTACTTCCCCAACACATATACTACATATGCAAACGTTGATCACACTACAAACAATACAAAACTACAATGCTATAAGATACAGAAATTATTAATTCATTCTTTACCTGGGTCTTCAGTTTATGATAAGCTGATTAAGCTCACCTCACCTCTTGTCTGACAAGTCTGACGTGACAGGCAGCCCCATATGCTAAACCAATGCAGTCTGAGCCGCAAAGAGAATTGATCAGTTCTTTTCATGAGTCTTTCGGGTATTTGAGTCGTTCCTTAATCACGTGACAGACCCATACTCTATTTCTGACATTTCTGTCACTATGTTTTTGTTACTGTGGTGTGTTAATATTTTATAAATAAATAAAGCCCTGTTATAAATAAAATATTGATTAATTTATCTTTTTGACTGTCTATCTGTAAATAAACACTAGGCTATATAATAATATAATAATCCAAGCCTACAATACAAAGTATTTATAGCCTAGTTTGTTCATTTTTAATCCAATTTTGAGTTTGCTGGTATAATAATTGCTTTTCCTAGGCAGACTTGACATATTGGTCTATCTAATATAAGAAGATTGCTCAAAAAGGACATAATGACATAAATTAAAAGTAAATAACATTTTGAATTTGAATTATTAATGTTAGTTTAAAACATTAAGGTTATGATAACTTCAGCTTTAACAATTGTAACCCAAACTGAAATAAAACTGGAGAGTTAAAGTTATTTACATAGAAATATAATGTGCTTGGGTCACACAGCCTGACTGTATTGACTGTATTGGTTTAGCGTATGGGTCTGTCACGTGATTAAGGAACGACTCAAAAACCCAAAAGACTCACGAAAAGAACTAATCAATTCTCTTTCCGTCTCAGGCTGCATTGACTGAATCAGGTGAACTACTACTACAGTACAGAATTTCAAAATGAACGAATCGTTCAAGAACGACACATCACTACTCGGGAAGCCTCCTCACTCCTCGATCCTCACCTCCTCGTGGTGCTATTAGAGAATTGAGATGTCCTTCAAAATGGCTGAGCTTGATCGGTTTCCGGGTCATAGGATAGAGGACGGAGGAGCGAGGAAACGAGGAGGGATATTGAGAAGCACCCATTGTGTCCTTCCCTCGCATCCTGAAGGGGTGGAGCAAAGATGCGAGGAAAGAAGCGAGGAGAGGAAACGAGGATGCACAATAAAAAACTCCGGAATGAGAGTAGGCTATAGTTCCTAGACATATCAGCCTAGAAAATCACAACTTTTCATTTTCCGTCGGTCTTAGTACACAATGTAACTACAGAAGAGTCAAGTTTTAAATAGGAAAAATATCAAAACTCTTTGGTCATTTTTGAGCGAGATGCTAACAGTCTAATCAGATTCAATGAACTATGCTAAGCTGGTTAATGTGTGATCACTTATATCAATGTTATTTATATATCGTCATATCATCCAGCCCTAAAACTTGTTTGGTTTTAGTCAGTGTTTATTTAAAAACACCCAATTATGCAGAATATAAGATGGTAAATATTTAATTGATGAGTTGTCAACACAATATATAACAATACAATATATGATTTTACCCCCAAAATCCAACATTTTGGCACAAAATGATAACTGCAAAACAGGTTTCTCTGCCTGGAGAAAGTATTTGCTTCTTTTGTAGCTTTCAGCAGTCTGTAAAAATATTCCTCAGATTTTGTGTCAAAGCTATTGGTACAGTCAGTTGCAAAGCTCTTTCCCGTTTTGGATGTGTTTTGTGTGATTTTCGCGGCATTCACGCTGAAAACCAATGCTGCCGCTCAGTCTTTGCCACTCAGTGGGCGTGACCGCAGTCATAACGGTCGACGGTGATGTCACGTGCATACCCTCTATAAATAGAGTGCCTCAGAGATGACGCATTTTTGTAGGCAAAACCCGGAAGCGAGTTAGCATTTTAGGACTTCCGGTTCCAACGCCGTAAAGTCTGGGGGTTTTTTGAATGAGTTTTTGCTAAATCGCCTGAAATAAGGTCTGTGGTTAACAAAGCTTCTAAATACTTTCACGTTTTGATCTATGACATAAAACACACCAGTTATAAGCCACTTGTGATTTTTTAAACTTTTACTGTGTCTTAAAATCGGCGGTTGCTAACAAATTGCTAAAAGGGACTACTTCCTTTGGCGGGGACTTTAGACGTCATCATTAAAAACAGGACATTTGGACAGCATTTCTCATGAAAAAGTGGATAAGTATTCATAACAGCACAGATCATAATCAGCGAGCATGTTTATAAATAAAGTTGTTTTCTAAATAAAGTTTGAGAAAGCTTGGTGGTGGTGACGTTGATCCGCGACCATGGTGTGCTGTAGTCCGTTTATAGCCTACTGTTAGCCTTTTATATCTTATGACTTTATTTAGGCTTCAAAATCTATAAATATTGTGTTAACTTGTAAAGATTATCTTGATAGACAAAACATGTAAGTGTCATAACCCTTTGTTAAACACAGAGCTTATTTTCTGCGATTTTCCAAAAGTCTATGGGAAAAACGCATAGGCTTTCAATCGAGGGAACCCGTGCGCCGCTAACTTCCGGGTTGGCCCACAAAAACACGTCATCCCTGGGGTACTCCATAGGCAGAAACTAATCACGTAAATCAAAACAGCTGCAAAGAGCTTAGAAGCCAAGAGGCGACACTTTGATACTTTTTGGGTAACAGCCACTAGATGGCGCTCTGGTAGTGCGGCCGCCATTATGGGGTGAAAATACCATAGACTGTAAAAAAATATGGACGTAGTGTCCGTGACGTCACCCATAGATTTCTGAAGAGCAGTTTTGAGGCGAAAATGAGGCCGCTGCCATCTTAGCTGCGCGTCACCGCACGTCACCCGGATAACTGACAATTGGCAAAGAGGCGGGAACTGAGGTGCCATGGTTACTGAAACCACGCCCGCCTAGCTTCGACGTGACCATGTTAGCAGGCAAAGGACATACTATCTAAAATATTAATATTCTAATGATATAACTTATCTTTATTAGTTAATAAAGATAAGTCATATCACTAGAAAGTTATAAAGGTTTACTGTCAATCTACGGTGTCTTTTTTACAATATGCTCCAGCACCAGTAATAGAAATTTGTGTCGGGTTTGCACATGACAACACGAAAAATCAAATGGGACTTCATACCTTTATAATGAAATAGTGATCGCGAAATAAATCCAATCCGTTGCACTTGGGTAAAATGTCCATGAGTGTCCACTGAAAAACAAACAAAACAAAAAACAGTACTTTTTGTCCACAAAAGCGTTAAATCCATGAAATATTAATATATTATCCATTGTTTGCATCACATTCCTTCTGAATGATCTGCTCTCCATCATCGTTCTTCAAGAAATTATGCAACCTGTGCAGCGTTTATGTTGTAAAACTGTATATGATCATATATCTCACAAAAAAATGAGCCCGCGTCCAAAATGCAGCAGTTTTAGTTATAATATCCAAGCAGTGCTGTTGGAGTTTGTGGTGTCTTGAGAGGGATATTCTCCAGCCATAGTCATAGTAAATCTCACGAACAAAACTTTTAGCCACGACGATCCTTTCCTTCCGCACGCGTGCACATCTACACAGACGCACATCTGTCTCGACCATTAACGCAGCAAACCATATTATTTTATAATTGTATAAAATAATCCCGAAAAAAGCATAAACACGGCAGAGATGCCAAATTCAGCGGCTGGAATTAGCTGAGGTGACGGCTCCACAGACAACAGCGCGATCCACCTGTCACTCAAGTGACCACGCCCTTAATTATGCAGAACTTTAAAGTTTAATATAATTTAAAAGGATGAGTTATAAAAAAATTACACCCCCTCAGAGTTGTCATGAAGGGCAACATTAGCAGTATAGACCAAAACCACAATTTGTACCAGGCTGTAAACATGTTTTTTCTACTGTAAAACTGGCCATTCTAACATGGGACTCAGTGAGATTCTGCTCTCTTTCGGAGCCTGTCCCTAGCGGCCAGTCAATGAATTGCAGTTTAAGTCACTTCCGTATTGGCCTCAAGAGAAAATGGGGGAGGTTGTCGCTTGGGAAAATACTAACTGGGACCATAGAATCCTTCACAGCTTACGCACCCAAAATCGGCGAATTTCACTGCCAAATCAGAAGCGCAGTAGAACAGTTTTTTAAATTAAGTCAGCAGTAAATTGTATGGCTCCTATAGTAAATGTTGTAAGTTGTATATGTTTAATTTTACCAGTTGTGGAATCCAACCATTGAACCATCTAAAGTAGTTAGCCTACTTTATTGAGTACTTCCATTTTATGCAACTTTAAACATTTATTAATTGTAAATTAATAATTAATAAATTTAAGATCATCATGTTTAAAGTGAACAATATATTTTAGACCTAGTGGAGTAATAGTAATAATATTGAATTGAAATGGGCTAAATTGTATGTTTTAATGGATCACGCTACAGACATAATGATCTTATAATACATGATGCATTGCTGTGTCCGTTATCGCATAATTCACACTTTTGGTTTAACGGACATTAGACAACACTGCTAAATCAAGCTGTTATATTCATGTATTTATGGTCCAACATTCCCAATTTTTCTGATGCATGTCCTTAATTTAATTTCATATGTTGGAAATAATTCAGTGTTTATAAGCCTTTTAAAGAATTTTAACCCAAACTGACTGAGCAAAGGTTTTGTGAAAAAAGTTAAACACAAAGTGTGTAAAATAAACTGCAAAAAGGATTTGATGATCACTAGTGATAGTATTTTATTCTGTGTTGTCATCATTCAGGTTGGATTTCAGCTTTAATGTACTTTTTTTTTAATAAAGCAGCTGATATTGCCATAGAAACTAGTGGACTGCCAACTCGCCACAAAATGGCGGAAACGCAGGGCTGCTGCTCTATTAAAGGATTAGTCCACTTTCAAATTAAAATTTCCTGATAATTTACTCACCCCCATGTCATCCAAGATGTTTATGACTTTCTTTCTTCAGTCGAAAAGAAATTAAGGTTTTTGATGAAAACATCCCAGTTTTATTCTTCTTATAGTGGACTTCAATGAACTCCAAATGGTTGAAGGTCAAAATGACAGTTTCAGTGCAGCTTCAAAGGGCTTTAAACGATACCAGATGAGGAATAAGGGTCTTATCTAGAGAAACCATCACTCATTTTCTAAAAAAATAAATAAAAATTGTATACGTTTTAACCATAAATGCTCATCTTGAACTAGCCCTGCCATCCACAGGTCAAAGTTTAAACTAATTGTTATAAACTTGCAATTTAGTTCAAACTTTGACCTGTGGAGGGCAGTATTATTAGAAGAAGAGAGCTAGTTCAAGATGAGCATTTATTGTTAAAACCTATATAATTATTTATTTAATTTTTAGAAAATGAGCGATGGTTTCTCTAGATAAGACCCTTATTCCTCATCTGGGATTGTGTAGAACTCTTTGAAGCTGCACTGAAACTGTCATTTTGACCGTTTGGGCTCCATTGATGTCCACTATATGGAGAAAAATCCTGGAATGTTTTCATCAGAAACCTTAATTTCTTTTCGACTGAAGAAAGAAAGACATGAACATCTTGGATGACATGGGGGTGAGTAAATTATCAGGAAATTTTAATTTGAAAGTGAACTAATCCTTTTAGTGTCACTTCTTGTTAGTGTATATCAGGGATGGACAACTCCGGTCCTGGAGGGCCAGTATCCAGCAGAGTTTAGCTCCAACCCTAATCAAACACACCTGAACCAGCTAATCAAGGTCTTTAGGATTAGTAGAAAGTTATAGGCAAGTGAGTTTTTATCAGGGATGGAGATAAACTCTGCAGGACACTGGCCCTCCAGGACCGGAGTTGTCCATCCCTGGTGTATATTCTTTGACAGCTGTGTGCAATGAACAAAGAAGATGAGTCCAGGACAAAGGGGTCATGGGAAATGAAGTTCTATAAATGTAACCATCGTCCGGGGTGGAGTGACCTCTGGTGGCTAACTAGAGCACCCCAACTGGTGAACAACAACTTGTAGATTTATGTGTCATAATGAATATACACTACCATTCAAAAGTACCATGTTTTTGAAAAGATTATGTGCACCAAGGCAGCATTTATTTGAAGAAAAATACAGCCAAAACCATAATAGTTACTATTTTCAAGAATGTTTTGATAAACAAGGTTACAGAACAGCATTTATTTTAAATACAGATGTGAGATAATGTATTTTTTTTTCATCTGAAGACACCTACAGACCACAACAATTTAAGCAAATTGTATATATATATATATACACTATTAGATGGTTTAAAATTCAGGAGAAACACACCTATGTACACCTATTCAGTCACTTTACAAAATGTTCCATATTTTTGTATAATTTCAGTAAAATTATATTTTGACACTACACAAATGACATCAATAGACATTTGACAAGAGCAAAAGCTTGTTACAATATGGCAGCAGACGACAACAGTTGAATTGGTCAGTAGTTTTTTTTTTTTTATGACGGGTCTAAACTGAGTGTTAGCTGAACTTCACAGAGGCATAATGAACATCATCTGAGGTTGAATGCACAGCAGTAGGTGCCAAAGATGAGTCCTTTATGTGAGACTGCTTGAAATTAACAGTTGAATAATGAACGTCCTGATCCTTTACGTCCTGTGTGCAGACTGTAGATAAGGCTTATCATACAGTGTATCATACAGTGTAACATAACCTGACTGAGAGTTGAGCAGAATACAAAATATCAGTGACAGAACACAAAATATATGCATGTCAAATAATCAGTTTGGTTGATGCTCTCACCTGTACATCATCCTTTCTCTCCTCATGCTGCTGAGATGGATTATTCCTTCTCCTCCTGTTTAAAATGCATCATGTTAAAAGAAATCAGCTTTTGTAATGGACAACGTATACATTTTAAAAAATCTCAAATCTTCCTCTCAATCCAAACAGACCTACTGAAACTAAACTGCAAAAACAGCTTGTTTCAAAACCACGACACATTAACCATCAACACCCACAATTACACAGCAGTGACGACTTTCTGAAGCTCAGCAACTTGGCCAACACATTCATGGTAAAGCAATAAGGAGGAAGACAGATGAAGTTATTTTTATAAACTAGAGGACATAACAATAAGTAGAATAGGGAAAATCTGTCAAAACTTGTGCTGTTTCTGCTGTGTAGCACCTACTGCTCTGAAGTATCTCAATAGTTAACATGGTCCCTGATTATTTCAGTCTGACTGTAACAACTAGAGCCGGCAGCATTTGCAAAGCCCATGAGAAAGCATAGTTGCTTATATGCAAAGATACAGAGATAATATTCCTCTTGACAAATATTACAAATGGACCTCAGGGGAAAATAGAATACATAATAATAACAAATGTTCACCTATACCACAGGACTCCTATGAGTGCAAGAACCAGAATCACGGACAGTGTGATTACGGTGTTCCGTAAAGCTGTGCTCTCCGCTTGATTTGGGGTGATCTGGATTTCTAGTATAAGACACGAGTTTCAGACACACAAAACATGAGAAATACACTTATGACATTAAAACACTAATTAAATATCAAGTACATCATCTGAGTTCAGTGATCATTTCACACTGAATCACATGTATCATGAGAGATGTGTTGCCTCCTACAGCACAGGAATACTCTTGAAGCTCTTCATCACTGACTGAGTCCAGGTACAGCTTGTTGTCTTTAGTGAATCCATCCGTTACCTGCCGTCCGTTCTTGTACCAGATGTAAGTGTGTTTGTCGTTCAGAGTGCATTTAGTTGAACAGCTTAATATCACTTCCTGTCGCTCTGAAGTAATGTTTGGGCTGCTTGTCACCATTGTATCTGAAAACAAAAGCCTATTAGAAATTATATAGGAAACATTTTTAACTCAATTTTGAATAAGCAGTTACCTGTGACAGTAAGAATGACTCCAGGTGATCCAGAGTATGTTCCTCCTGTTGTGTCAGTGATGATCCTGAATCGATATTCTCCAGAGTCGTTCATCTTGAGCTCTTTGATTCTCAGTGTGTTCCCCACATACTCCACACGACCAGCAAACTGACGCTCCTCACACAGATCCTTGAAATCATTAGATTGGCCATAATGCCAGAATGTTTTATTTATAGTATGACCAGAGGGATGTGAGTATGTGCAGGAAATGTCTACTGTTGATCCCATCAAAGCACAGACTCTTCTAGAGGTGTAAGTCACACCCCAGCAGAGATCCTTAGAAATACCTGAAAGAGACACAGAATCCTGCTGTGAAAGTCATAATTAAGACCTAATTAGGGCCTGTTTACACCAAGATGAATGTTTGTCACAAAATAAGAAGAAATGTCATGCAAACAGATGAGGGGTCAAGTGCAACATCTGCAAGTATGTGTATTGGGACTGGCACCACAATCAAATTGCATGAGGAAATCACAAACAATTTTCATGAAATAAAAAAGACTTTAAACGTGTCCATATTTACTGATGTATAAACACTGATGTTATATTATTGTTCATTAAATAAACATATCAAGTGTCACTCATACACAGGAGAGGAGGAAATCTTATGGTCTGAAGTAAGAGAACAGGAGTAACTGCCAGCTCCATTGGTTTGAAAACTAGTGCCTCTGTATATATTATCTCCTAAATTTAAATATTTTCCATTTTGTTTCCAGTAGTAATTCTGTGGTCTGGATGGCAAATCACAGGAAGAATCACAGGTCACTGCAGGCATCACTCTCTGATCTGTCTGGTCTGTAGTTGCAGGAATCATCCTCACCTGCAGGTCTGAATTAAAGTAAAAATTAAGAAACACTTCATCACATGACAAATAAAAACAGCTGAACTGACCAGAATCTAGACTCAGTTTCACCTCTGACTGTTAGATTGACAGCGTCTGAACTGAGATGTTTAACTCCATCCTTCATGAACATGAGTTGATATTCTCCAGAGTCTCTCTCTCTCAGGTCTGAAATTGTGAGTGTTGAATGGTGGTTTGTGACCCTCTGCTTCACCCGTCCTGAGTAGTCCCAGTCTAAAGTCAAATCTTCAGGTTCATCTTTCTTTCTCCAGTTTGAGCTCTGTTTCCGGCTGAACCAGAACACAGTTCTGATGCTGATTTCAGAATAAGAACATCTCAGCTGCACAGTGTTTTCCCTCAGAGCACAAACATCTTCACAGGTCACAGAGAGAAGGTCCAATGATAGACAGCCTGATGAAAAGTTAACACTCAGACTAAAACGTTTGCACTGATGAAAGAAAGATCCTCATATGACAAACCACATGAGACACTATAACAGCAGTGAGGCAACTCTCCTTCATGTCTAAAATGTCTGTAGTATATAGAAATACATTTTGATAAGACATTGATACACTATAATCCATTAACACAACAATCTTACCTGAAATGTGTATAAGTAGGATCAGTGATATGAGTCTGAAGTCCATGCTTTAACTTTGAAAATAATTTACTTGTTTGTCCAGAATAATAAAAAAAAAAAATGTAGAGAGAGGCACACATTATTTTTAAATCATCTCAATAACTCCTACATGAATTGTACTTATTGAAAGTTATAACATGGTTAACGAAATGTTAATTTTACAATTTTCTTAAAACAATTACATGTATACTTACAAGTTGCAGATTTCTCCAGTTATGAAGAATTTGAGCACTGTTGCAAAAGTGCGTCAACGTCTGAAGTTGACCAGGCAAACAGATGATCTTATTTCCTTCCTTTTTATGAAGCCTTTTTTTTTTTACCCACTTGTTGTCGGTCAGCGGCAGTTAACTACCCACTAGCATCAAGTTCACTTTTAGGCTTTACTTTTCCCAGTTGAGTCAATGACAAATCTTGTTTAAAACACATTTCAAATTTAAAAAAAGTATTTGTTGATCTCATATGGTTTACACACCATTGGAAAACCTTTACACCATTCTCAATAAAAGTTAATTTAATGATTTAATGAAACATCATGTGATGAAACTGTATTAATTCATAAACATCTTTAAGTTTTGGGGGACATTAAAATAATCTTCTGTTGTCATAAACGGATCAAGATTTCTGATATTTAGAGATAAGTAAGTCTTTGAAGTATTACAATATATATATATATATATATATATGAAAAGTGGGAAAAGTGTTTTTTCCCATGTTTGAACTGTCAGCATTGGTGTATAACGCAACAAGGCTTCCTGAAGTCAACAGATTGCACTGAATCTCCAATATAAACAACATAAAGAAGGTATATTTTAAATGTTTGTTTAATTGCATATTTTTACTAAGCATGAATGAAGGCCAGTATCACTGATACTAGTACTGATACTGATGTCACTATTAAATTGATTTTTTCCCCTCAATTTTAGCCATTAATTACAGCCATTCAACATTACATTATAATTGGAAGCAATCAATGTTCAGATTTTTACTTGCCCTGCTAAAATGCACAAAAAAGGTTTTGTTTTTGACCCATGTAACCTTGTAAACAGTGCTTTAAGATTAGGTCTAACTTGTAAATATGCAGGAATTGAATAATCAAACACTACACAGTCTTCACTGCATACTCTCACAAAGTCATCCTCTATGCCAGCGCCAGATTCCTCAGCTCCTCCCACTCATTCCCAATCCCCAGAATATTACCCGCCTGCACCTGTCTCTGGTCATTAAGAACTCTGTACATCATCACTGCGTTGTCTGGTCTCATCACATTTACAAGTATATGATTTAACTGACTCACTCACCTTCTCCCTGTGGGAACTGTCATCTTTGCCTTCTTTGGATCTCATGCCAGTCACACTTTATCCATTTCCTGTCCTGCAAAAGAGAACAACGACTGTTAGGAGTTAAGTTACCAGTTGAATCTTTTCCTTCTGTTTATTCCCGAGTATTCCTGTCGATTCTTCAAGTCCAGTGGTAAATATTCCTCATGCTCTTCTGAATGTGACACATATTATAAATTGAATATAGATCAATCCTTATTAAAGCTACAAAAGTTATTCAGTCAAGAGCAGTGGGTGAATTTCTCATTGTCTTTTGTTCTTTGAATAACATAAATGACACAGACAGCAGCAGGTTTATTAGGCTCCTGTCACTTTAAGTTATTTTAACTCATTTAAGATTGTAC
Source organism: Megalobrama amblycephala (assembly GCF_018812025.1). Classification (NCBI taxonomy): domain Eukaryota; kingdom Metazoa; phylum Chordata; class Actinopteri; order Cypriniformes; family Xenocyprididae; genus Megalobrama; species Megalobrama amblycephala. The sequence continues at coordinate 20,564,709 of NC_063045.1, read as the reverse complement.
TTTTGGTATCTTTAAGGCTCTATATGGTTAAATTCTAGAGATATGGGGATCTCAATGTGGCTCAGTGTGTAAATTGTTAATTTGTAGACATTTTCAGAGGTCAAAAACTAGATGTGGGCCACATTGCATAGTGCTGATACTTTTTTCTTTTAAAGAGGAATGTCGGGGGGAGGGGAATTATCTCTTTTCCGTCTAATGATGCTTCCATCTTTATGAAGTTATTTCCCCCCTCAGGTAATTTAGCTCCAAATCTCAGGAGAAAACTTTCACTTTGACCCCCTCCACAAAATAGTGGATAACTCCATAAATTTGCATCCATGACAAAAAACATATTAACAAAATAAAAAATGTTAGCCAGGGAAGTTCCTGAAATCTGGTTGATTTGACACAGAATGATCCAGCAGTTTTGATCATTTTAAAAAGAAATAGATTTTAAAGAAATAGCAATAAAATTCAAAAACTTCAGGTTCTCTTGTCAAGAATTTTAATTGTGCTTTTTTTATTGATTATAATATGAGGGCTTAATATCATTCAAAAAAATTAATTTTCATATTTCAGAATTAAAAACATGATCATCATAAAAAGTGAATTAAAGTCATTATAGTATAAAATGATTACTGTCACATAGTGTTGCTGGAAAGCAGACAAGGAAGACAAGTACAATCCAACACAAAGTTTTAATACAGAAGATCAAACAGACAGGTGAGCAGGCAGCAACACATACACTTAACATAGACAATACCGAATCTTAGTGATTGCACTCATGATCAGAGGCATAATAAGACCATGGCGACAGTAAAATCCCAGTTGAGGTGCATTTATTGTGCAGACAGTGCAAATCCCAAAAAAGCAAAACCAAGAAAACTATAAAAATAAATGTTAAAAAAATATATATATCTACAAGTCTTTTGTTGGAACGTAGTCACAACAGCAGTTGTATAGTTTAAATAACTTTCTTTAGTTTAAATAACTTTAATAAACTTTCTTAAACAGAAGCTTCTATTGCTTCGCTTCTCTTCACTTTCACTTTCACTTCAACTCCACACAACCATCCTGACCCTCTAGACTCAACCCATCATGTGCTAACTCCGGCAGCCATAGTCTAGGCCACACATTGGAGTGTAGCATTCTACAGGTAACTTTCTTACATACGCACTTCTTCCTTATGCAAAACAACATCTATCCATGAATAAATTACACAATATAACAATACAACAAATTAATTAACCTTGTTTTAAAGGAATATTGGAAACCCCCTATGACATCATACCCAACATGGTTTCTCCCATTCAGAAGGCACATCCACCATGTTTAAATACTCCACTTTTAAACAATACAGGTTTGACAATACAATACTATGTAACCTCATCTTAAATAAAAACTTAAAATCAGACATATGTGCACTGTGGTTATTTATACTAACAATGAATGAGCAATGTTAGCACTAACACATTGTACATATCCACTACACATAACAAACAAATGCACATCGTATCCCCACATATCTTAAACACATAAAACACTACATTCAGTATTCAGTCTGTGTATGCATGATATCAGTGTTAATAAACAGACCGTTTTAATGCTGCAACAATATATGTGTGTGTTAGATGTGGTGTATGTACATATAGTCTAAAAATGATCACGGGGTTGCTCCGTGACACTGGACAATGAACTGAACACAAGTAGGAACTTAAATAAACAGCTGTGAGGATTGTTAGTGTCCATGGTGATTGATGAGTGGCGGCAAGGTGGAACAGGGAACACGAGACATGATTGACAACAAACTAAAAGTCCTTGAACTAAACATAACAATTACATTATACAAATCAGATAGATAGGCAATTTATGTACCTTTACATAAATGTTTTGCCATTCATGCATGATGAAAGATTGACAATATCAGGGATAAAGTTGATCTGACTGTCTAAAATTCAATGGATATATGAACTGGAAATAAGTTAAATACTAGGCCTAATCTGCCTTTACATGCATTACACAAATTACACAAATACTAGGCCTAATCTGCCTTCTTAATTCGTAGGGTATATGTAGTTGCACCTTTGCAGCTATAACAGCTTCAACTCTTCTAGGAAGGCTTTCCACAATGTTTAGGAGTCTTTTTATGGACATTTTTGACCATTCTTCTAGAAGCGCATTTGTGAGGTCAGGCAGTGATGTTGGCGAGAAGGCCTGGCTCACAGTCTCCGCTCTAATTCATCCCAAAGGTGTTCTGTCGGGTTGAGGTCAGGACTCTGTGCAGGCCAGTCAAGTTCCTCCACAACAAACTCGCTCATCCATGTCTTTATGGACCTTTCTTTGTGCACTGGTGCGCAGTCATGTTGTAACAGGAAGAGGCCATTCCCAAACTGTTCCCACACAGTTGGGAGCATGAAATTGTCCAAAATGTCTTGGTATGCTGAAGCATTAAGAGTTCTTTTCACTGGAACTAAGGGGTCAAGCCCAACCCCTGAAAAACAACCCCACACCATAATCCCCCCTCCACCAAACTTAACACTCGGCACAATGCAGTCAGGCAAATACCGTTCTCCTGGCAACCGCCAAACCCAAACTCGTCCATTGGATTGCCAGACAGAGAAGCATGATTCGTCACTCCAGAGAACAGGAAGGCTTGGATGCAGCTGCTCAGCCATGGAAACCCATTCCATGAAGCTCTCTACACACTGTTCTTGAGCTAATCTTAAGGCCACACGAAGTTTGGAGGTCTGTAGCTACTGACTCCGCAGAAACTTGAAATAAAGCTAACACCTCCTACTACTACTTTACTAGTCCACAATAGATAGTGTTTGTTATATTTTGTTTACTTGACTGCTGTTACCACTGTTTCCTGTAGACCAAAGATGTTATAATGTTTCTGATTAAAGTAAATGCTTCTCTAAAGCTACAATTAGTTTAAAAGAAAAGGGGGAACTATTAAATAGTGAAGTGAATACTGAATAGTTATTGATTTGTCACTGAATTTTAAGTCTGAACATCTTAACAAATATTGGCACCCCACGGACATTATTTTACAGTGCTTTACATCATTACCACCTAATTACAGACATTAAAAAGTAGTCAAATAAACAAAATAAAACCCTCATAAACTTATTTTTGGGAAGAAACTGCATTCTGATATAAATAACCACCAATAAAAAAAGAAAAATGTGAACTTTAGTCAATGACAAACTAAGCTTAAACTGGACACAGCATTGCTTGGACCCAAAATATTAGAGCACAAATCCTGGTAAATAAACAGTTTGTTCACTTATTGAATTGTTTATTGATTGTTATGTGCATCATTACTGTGGTTACAGTTCATCCACTAAATTATAAAATATGAAATGTGCACTAAAACAGAAAAAAAGAAATCATAAGTTAAAGTTAAACAGAACACAAAGTTGGCACCATTTCATTAAAGTGGATCTTTGAAGGAGTTTTAAAGAATAAAAAAAAATCTTCTTATACTAATCATAAGCAGAAAAACTTGTACTATTGTTGTGTTTGATTATTCAGACTGAGCGGTCTTTGATATGTCACTGTCTGTGACATCACTGTATCACATGGTGCTGCTGACAGTTCTGACTGTTGCTAGGTGATGATCTGACAATGACATCACTCCGCCAGCTCTGATGGACAGACAGCAGATGAACAGATTTGAAACTGAGTCAGACTAATAGAAAGATATTAAATACATTTACAACAATGTTTTTTGTCATTGCATCACTTAGAGTAGAGCATAATTTCTCACCTTCCCTTTTGTTTTCAGTTTGGTTTTGAGATGAGATGCATTCTGATAAAAAACCTGTTGAATCATAATTCACATTTCAATTTATTATATTCACTGTTCATCATGCAATTGTGCCTGGATGTTTTACTCACCACATCCACAGAGCTGCTATTATGAGAAACTGAGGTGAAAACACCAGCAGAATGACTGTATAATGGCTGAACGCTGTGCTGTCCACTGGATCTTCACAACACAAAGAAGTGAATCATGACTATGAGAGAAACCATCTGAATTCAGCGATCATTTCACACTGAAGCACATGTATCATGAGAGATGTGTTACCTCCTACAGCACAGGAATACTCTTGAAGCTCTTCATCGCTGACTGAGTCCAGGTACAGCTTGTTGTCTTTAGTGAATCCATCCGTTTCCTGCCGTCCGTTCTTGTACCAGATGTAAGTGTGTTTGTCGTTCAGAGTGCATTTAGTTGAACAGCTTAATATCACTTCCTGTCCCTCTGATATAATGTTTGGGCTGCTTGTTACCATAGTATCTGAAAAAACAGAATTGAATTAAGAAATGTTAGGGCCTAACATTACTGTTCAAAAGGCTTTTTGAACTTTCTTCATGTGACCAATCAACATTTTCAATGTGACCATTGTAAGGGTGGTCCGCCTACAGGGGTTCAGGCTGTAGGGTTGCTGAATGACTAAAGAAATGTTATCAGCAAGATGGTAGAAAACTGTAAATTTCTTGTCTATTACCACCCACTGCAACTTATACCAAAGACAGAAATAAGCACAGTTATAATAGCAAAATATGTGGGAAAGCATAGCTATAGTGTGACAATATTATATTGCAATAGGGAGCACATTAACGTTAATACTAAATCAAAACTAGTTAGCACATCATTTGTAATAGAAAGGGTTTTAATGACAATATCTGGTTATGGTTACACTTAAAATAGTTAAAAAATAGATGTATACGAGATGATAAAATCATATACCATTAATCGTACCCAGCATGTATGTAAAAAGTTACCTGAAAGATAGAAAGAGCCCAGAAAAAGAGAGCAAGCAACAGTTACAATCTTCTTTTATCCCTTCCTTGACCATGTGAACTGAAACCCAAATGTGAGACATTCAAACTGACCAATCAGAAGATTAAAACTTCCCCCACTGTAGTAAAGGTGTGACAAGTTGTAGACCCCCGATGTACATACATCTTGGTCTATAGGGCTTGATCACTATCAGCACCTCTGAGCCTTCCAAATGATCCTTGTAGCAAGAGAGAGGGGGTTGAACCAGTAAAGCAAATGTCTTTGTTCATTTTAAAATATCTTTGGATATCTTTAACTTCACACCATCATGTGCATCACGTGCTGTCAGGAAGTGGAGCAGGTGCACTGAGCACACATACAGAACGTGAACACTCTTCATGAGTAATCCACTTCTCACATTTGTCTGCAGTATCCCAAAGTTACTGATGTAATATAGCTGTGTGTGCATATAAAAACCACAACTTTGCCTTCAGTAAAAGCTTTAATGAGATTTGAGTCTTGGGTGAATTCTTCAAATTAGATGTCATTATATATCTCTGACCAACTGTCTGCAGGGGTTTGAATACACCCAAATCAGTACTAAAATTTAAAACCTCAGTCACAATTGCAAAAAAAAAAAAAAAAAAAATCATATATAAAACAAAAACTTTTATATAATGGCACAGTTTTACTTGTGAACAGTTTGCCACAATTAGTGGCATTAAAATCATTAAAATTTGATTTTGATTCATCATGATCAGTTACCTGTAACAGTAAGAATGACTCCAGGTGTTCCAGAGTATTTTCCTCCTGTTCTGTCAGAAATGATCCTGAATCGATATTCTCCAGAGTCGCTGATCTTGAGCTCTTTGATTCTCAGTGTGTTCCCCACATACTCCACACGACCAGCAAACTGACGCTTCTCACACAGATCCTTGAAGTCACCAGGCCGATCGTAATGCCAGAATGTTTTAATTACAGTATAACCAGAGGGATGTGAGTATGTGCAGGAAATGTCTACTGTTGATCCCATCAAAGCACAGACTCTTCTAGAGGTGTAAGTCACATCCCAGCAGCCACTCTTAGAAATACCTGAAAGAGACACAGAATCCTGCTGTGAAAGTCATAATTAAGACCTAATTAGGGCCTGTTTACACCAAGATGAATGTTTGTCACAAAATAAGAAGAAACATCATGCAAACAGATGAGGGGTCAAATGCAACATCTACAAGTGTGTGTATTGGGACTGGCACCATGTCTTAAATGGCACACTTTGATTTGAAAAGACAAATTGCATGAGGAAATCACAAACAATTTTCATAATGAACATTCATATGAAAAACCTTTAAACGTGTCCACATATGCTCATGTATGAACACTGATATTATATTATTGTTCATTAAATAAACATATCAAGTGTCACTCACACACAGGAGAGGAGGAAATCTTATGGTCTGGAGTAAGAGAACAGGAGTAACTGCCAGCTCCATTGTGTACAATAATGCTTCTGTATATATTATCTCCTAAATATAAATATTGTCCATTTTGTTTCCAGAAATAATTCTGTGGTCTGGATGGCAAATCACAGGAAGAATCACAGGTCAGCATCACTCTCTGATCTCTTGGGTCTGTAGTTGCAGGATTCATCCTCACCTGCAGGTCTGAATTAAAGTAAAATTAAGAAACACTTCATCACATGACAAATAAACAGCTGAACTGACCAGAATCTAGACTCAGTTTCACCTGTGACTGTTAGATTGACAGCGACTGAGCCGAGACGTTTAACTCCATCCTTCATGAACATGAGCTGATATTCTCCAGAGTCTCTCTCTCTCAGGTCTGAAATTGTGAGTGTTGAATGGTGGTTTGTGACCCTCTGCTTCACCCGTCCTGAGTAGTCCCAGTCTAAAGTCAAATCTTCAGGTTCATCTTTCTTTCTCCAGTTTGAACTCTGTTTCCGGCTGAACCAGAACACAGTTTTGATGTTGATTTCAGAATAAGAACATCTCAGCTGCACAGTGTTTTCCCTCAGAGCACAAACATCTTCACAGGTCACAGAGAGAAGGTCCAATGATAGACAGCCTGATGAAAAGTTAACACTCAGACTAAAACGTTTGTATCGATGAAAGAAAGATCCTCATATGACAAACCACATGAGACACTATAACAGCAGTGAGGCAACTCTCCTTCATGTCTAAAATGTCTGTAGTATATAGAAATACATTTTGATAAGACATTGATACACTATAATCCAGTAACACAACAATCTTACCTGAAATGTGTATAAGTAGGATCAGTGATATGAGTCTGAAGTCCATGCTTTAACTTTGAAAACAATTTACTTGTTTGTCCAGAATAAAAAAATGTAGAGAGAGGCACACATTATTTTTAAATCATCTCAATAACTCCTACATGAATTGTATTTATTGAAATTTATAACATGGTTAATGAAATGTTAATTTGACAATTTTCTTAAAACAATTACATGTATACTTACATGTTGCAAATTTCTCCAGTTATAAAGAATTTGAGCACTGTTGCAAAAGTGCGTCAACGTGTGAAGTTGACCAGGCAAACAGGTGATCTTATTTCCTTCCTTTTATGAAGCCTTTTTTTACCCACTTGTTGTCGGTCAGCGGCAGTTAACTACCCACTAGCATCAAGTTCATTTTTAGGCTTTACTTTTACTGTTGAGTCAATGACAAATCTTGTTTAAAACATTTCAAATTTAAAGAAAAGTATTTGTTGATTTCATATGGTTTACACACCATTGGAAAACCTTTACACCATTCTCAATGAAAGTTAATTTAATGATTTAATGAAACATCATGTGATGAAACTGTATTAATTCATAAACATCATTAAGTTTAAGACATTTTATAACCTAAAATAATCTTCCTATAAATAAATGGATCAACACTTCTGATATTAATTTCTGAAGATAAATCTTTTACTAAAATCTGTTGACTTCAGCAAGCCTTGTTGCATTATACACCAATGCTGACAGTTCAAACGTGGGAAAAAGTACTTTTCATGTTTACCCCAGAATTTGCATGAATGTAACTCAAGAAGTATTAAAGATATTGTAATTAGTGCTGTCAATTGATTAAAAAAATGGTAACACTTTATTTTACAGTGCCGTAGTTACACGTTACTACATGTACTTACTCTAGTAATAACAATAAATCATGCATAATTACAAGTAACTAACCCTAAACCAAACCCTAACCCTAACTGTAACTCTATAGTAAGTACATGTAGTTAATTAATACTACTCAGTACTTATTTAAGTAATTACAATCGTATTCTGGGACAATCGCACTCGGGCTCCGTACAAGGCAACCGTGCCTATAAGTACACCCTAAATGAGGCAAATGAAGTCTGGTTTCACGTTAGTGTCATGCGAATTGCAGAAGCGCACACACTGCTCCGGTCCAGAGACACAAAAGCACATATGCTCAAGTCGGCGCAGACCACAAAACATATCAGAATGTTATATTTTAAAGCGATATGGAGGAGATTAGGAAAAGAAATGTTTAGAGATTAGAAGGAAAGTTTTTTTCTTCCGAGCTCAATGGCTCTGGCCAAGCTGTAATATAAACAAAACACCATTGGCTATTTTTAAAAAAGGGAAGGAGCTGCCTGCCCTGTCTTTCTGTTACAGTTAAAATTAAGTCATCGCACTGAATTATGCTGCGTATTCCAAGGTACTTCATTGGGCTTTTAAATATGCCTACCTGTTATGCCAACTGAGATAGCTTTGCTGACTCTGAAACTTTGGTACTTAAATAATATTTATGATTTATATGTTACTTGCAAACATTTTGTCTTCGATTTTGTCACAAATCTTGCCTCAAGTACTGGTCACAGATGGCAATAATCCACTTTATTTAACATTATTTTACAACCAAATAATGTGTAATTGTTTACAATGTGGTTATACATCACAACATCTAAATAATCAAGCCAAAGGGTAATCAGTGTCATCATATATGACATCACTGTGATGTTGATGCTGCTCCAGACAGTCCTGGATAGTCTGAATGACTGTTGCTAGGCGACGATCAAGAGCGGAAAGATGTGGCTCAGTAAGGAGAGGTGCCACCGCTGAAAGGGGATCCTGAGACAAAGATGCACGCATGACATCACTCAACCGATACGACGGGAGAGAGAGCAGATGTAAATGAAGCAACGTGGAACGACGGACCCTGAGGGAAAGAGCAAGCAAATAATATGCAGATAAAAAAACACAAAGTAACAAATTGTAACTGATGTTCACTCTACCTGCAGCACTGCACAAGAGGAGCCAAAATAGAAGGTTCATCTTTGGAGTGACGTCCAAACCTATAACACGCACATCATTTGCACACAGAAGCATCAAGCCCATTCAAACTGATCCAACAAAACATCATCTGAAAACCTCTTGGACTATTGATTTTGAATACTCACGCTCTTCCGTTGTCTAAGTGTATGAGAAATGTGTCATTGCCAAACTTCTCAAATGTTTCATAGTGGTGCCTATCCATGTTACCTGAAGATGGTAGATGGAAAGTATCAGGAAAACATGTACTGGCCTACCATACTGAATTATTTCCATATTCATTACATATACCCTGGTACTGACATGCTACACCAAGGTATTTGAAACCATGCCATGGTTTGAGTACAAAAACATGGTATACATAGAAAACCATGGTACTTTTTTTTATAAGTGTTCACCTTTGAGGCATCTGTACTATTCCATTACTCACTCATGAGGAAGTCTAGAATGCTCATGTCAATCAGATCCACCAATCGAGTGCCTCGGTCGTAGGGAGGAGACTTTCTTACTGAGTCACAGTAGTTGTTATCTGTCTCCCACCTGTTACAGAAATAATCACTGGTTTCTTTATTGTGAATCACACACTGCAAAAAGAAGATACTTTGAAAGTCAGTGGGGTCCAGAAAGCAACTTTGATTGACTTTCACAGAAAAATCATACCGATTTAGAATGACATGAGGGTGAGTAAATGATGACAACGTTTTCATTTTTGGGTAAACTATCACTTTAAATAACAAAAAACACACACTCCACCCACAGAGCCAGCTTGCTTCGGCTGTAGGACCGCCTCCAGGGGCTCTTCCACGAGCGGCGCTGAGCCAACGAAAGGTCTGGCAGCATAGCAGCCAAAGACCCCTCTATCATGACGGGATGTCCACAGAGGGCATGCTCTGTGGAGCAGTAATAGGAACACTGGCCGTAAAAACAAGCATTCCCCACTGCAGAAAGAGCAAGACAGATTGTGACTTACAAATACACCATGTTTCAGAGGAAGTGATAGAGGAAGATAAGAGCCAAGTGGGACGAACCTGGGGAAGTGAAAAATGTTGTGGCTAGTTTATGGTCAGTGGTGATGTCTTTGATCTCTTTTATTACATTAATAAGCCTCCCAACCACTGGAGGCACCCTTCTGAAACCCAATATCCTTATTGTGAAAGAGAAAGAGTTCAGAATAGAATACAGAAAGTGCAATATAAAGCCAAATATTAAAAAAAAAAAAAAAAAGTATATGAAATAGCAGAAAACATTCAAAGGTAAACCTTTCAAATAGCTGTAATTAAGGATTTTTTTTTTTAATTATTTTGATTCAGAGTTATTTGTGAACCGGTTTGACTGATTCATTGAAAATAACTGACTCATATAAACAATTCACTTACAAATGAATTATATGGCTGTACATGTCTCTCTTACCTGTCCAGGTGGAAGGCTGCGATTTCAGCATTGTGCCTCTCGAAGTCAGAGAAATAATACAGATTTACATTGGTCTCCTCATGTCGTTCCTGTCTTCAGTTGAATGAGAATGATCTTGAATTACATTAACATACTGTATCTGAGCTGCTTCACTGTTTCCTTACAAAGTCTAGTTCAACAGATTCCATTGTTTGTATGTTACACATGACATAACGTTCCAAAAATCCACAGCTCAAGTTAAAAGTAGTTAATCCTTTAAAAAAAAATGCATCTCTATACCTTGCATTTTCATTCCACTCACATTTTTTCATTTCACTGCTCTGTGTGTCATGGTTTTAAATGCCAGTTAAGGCCTGTTTACACAGAACACATTTTTGCATATAAAAATGTGAGACGCAGGTTAGTCAGACTGAAAAAGTGCAAATACATTTTTAACCTGGGCACTGTGTTTTTTAGACCGTCGTGTCATACGTGAAAAGACACGAGCACAGTGGTCAAACATGTCTGTCTAGCACGTGTTTATGTACAAAAACAATGGAAAAGCAGCACAGTGGAATGCAAAAACATGTTCTGTATGAAATGCCCTTTAGTTCTTAGTGTAAAGTGATCTAAAAGTCTGTGGTTCAAATCAGAATGTCTCATTCATTATAGCACTGAATGATTTTAATAATTATTATAAAACAGTTAGTTCCTGTCCTTGATTCTGATTGGTCAATAGCTGTGTTTTATTCACGATAAAACATTGCTATGACCGCTCCACCCAACGGTTCTGTGTATCACTACACAACACCCTTAGCAACCACTCTTAGTAAGGTAAACTGTATGTTCTCAATTGTTCATTCAAGTTTACTGTATTATGTAGAATAATGTTGTGAGAAAAAGATAGAGTGAGCGAGTTTATACCTGCATTCAGATGTAGCATTTTCTTTCAGGTCAGTCCTATGTTCATTATAAAAATATGTTTAAATGTCTGATGTATTATCTTGTCCTTTTAACAGTTAAGGGGTTTTCCTGTGACTGACAGGCTAGTCAACACATTTGTTAGTTGCGTCTTGCTCCGTGTTCACAACAGTTCAGCCTTTTCAATGTAATAGTCTTCGGTACTGACTGACACACTCATAAAGACAGTCTTTGCCGCCATCTAATGGCATAATAATGTAACTTCTGTTGCTGTTCACGGTCAGGGACTATTTTTTCCGGCGGAAGGAAGCTTTTAGTGAAAGTTTACTTCATGAAAGTTGCATTGATACATATGTTTGCTTTAATATTTGTATTATGTGGTAATCATTTTATAAAAGCAATAAGATACTCGAGGCTAGCGCTGTATCATGAATAAGTCATGGCTGAAGGGTTGCAGGCACTCCGTTTCACATCATGCCTAACAATGCCCTTTAGCCGTGACTTATTCACAATAAAGCACAGCCTCTCGTACCTTTTTGCTTACATAAGCATATATAAAATGTCTATCAATTAGTCACCTAAACTATACTAATTCACAAACACAATTAGACGAATATAATGATTTGTTATACTAAGAGGCACATGCTTGGGTCTCACTTCATGGGTTTGAAGAGCGCCTTTCCATAATTACGAAATGACATCACCAACTTCAGCTGCGTCCCACCTGATTTTTGCACTGAAAAGTACCACAAAAGCCTGTAAATTAAAATGCATATCTCACAATTACAACTTTATTTCTTATATGTAATATTAACTTTATATCTCACAATTGCAACATTTGTTCTCATAATTTTGACTTTATTTCTCATAATTTCATGTCTCACTGTAGTGACCTCATAATTTTAACTTAATTTTTCATAAATGCAACCAATTCATCTCTCTTTTTACTATCTATACACAATCTTACTTATTTTCGTCTCAACTTGGTCCAGTTCAGTACTGTGCCAAGATAATTTTCTTTAGACCTCCTCCTCCCCAGCACCACCTGTCTAGATATTCAACAGAGCTTTCCCTACAATACCTTCCTAATCCCTGTAATTTTGAGAATGTTTCAGTAGAAAACATCATGTCAGAAAAAAATCATGTGCTAGCTGTAGTGTAGCAGATCTAGTCTGCCATGATCAATTCTGCCTACACTCCATTCTTATCAATAAAATACCATTAAATCTATTTTGAGTTTTCATGGTTGAACTGCTTTTTAAATCTTACAATGTGATTTTACTTTACACTTTGTCTCACAGTTACTGGGAGGTGGAAACTTCCATGCACCTCTCATCCTCCTCCCTCCTTCTTTCTCATATAAAGGCCTTGCTTTGCAAAATTTAAGGTCACCTACCTGCACTGACAATGCGGTGGGATGCCAGTTGCTGAGTCAGCGCTGACAGATTGGGATCTTTGTGCTGATACATCTGCCACCGAGATATACCAAGGTGAAACCGGAGCCAAGGCGGATGTGTCTCAGCACTGGCGTTCCAGAGGATAGGGTCATAGCCGTCATAATTAGCACTCAGCCTAAGGATGGGAATCACTTATGGGATGGGAATCACTGTTTTGACTGTATAGTAGTCATAATTAAAGGTGCACTTAAGTAATTAAATAATTAGGCTGATATGGCAGGAGTCTTGAACTTTACTGCCATCTAGGGGCTAGGATGCAGCATCACAAAAAAAAAAGAATGTTTTCATCAGGATTATCTTGATCCATTTATACTGAATAATTGAAAATTCACTCACAAATGAATCATCACTATGATTTGCAAGTATGTATATGTATATATATATATATATATATATATATATATATATATATATATATATATATATATATATATATGCACGTTATGTATATATATATATATATATATATATATATATATATATATATATATATATATGACCCGTGCTGGCAAAATAAGCCAGAATGTGCATGGGCTAATTACGAGCAACAGGCAAAACAAGTGAAAAATGTCAATTTTGGTCAAAATTGAAGTTTTAACAAAAATTAGTTCATTAAGCCTTCGTCTAGTGATCCCAATGCTCCAAATAGCAATTAAACATCTAAAAGTATCTTTATTTGTATGTTTTCTGAGAGGAGTACCTTTCCTTTGACCATGAAAAATGCAATTTTTCTCTGCTTACTTCTCGACGTCTGGTGCTTCCCCTCAGCACAAGTTTGGTATCATTTTAAAGTGCAGCATTCCAACTTTGTGAATATTCATAGCGAATTCTCGATGGTATGAGTCTGACGCCTCAGACAGGGCGTGATCGCGATATACACATACACAGAATTACGGTATTTCAAAAAAATCTGTCTTGGCGAGTATTCATGCAGACATTATCTGTTATATCTTAAGTGAACGTTTGGTTAACTGTTGGGGGAAAACATCTGATATGTAACATTATATTAGATCTGTTTTGTACAGTAGGTCTTAATATATATGCTGTCTGTACACATATATATAGCCTGGATTAGAAGAACAAACAAATCCACATGAAGCAAAAATTACTGATGACATGAAGTTCTCACCACTGCTGAGTGCTACGCTCTTCGTCTTTTCTTCTTGTTCTGACTTTTAGCAACCAATCACCATCAGGCACAGGTGGGGTGGGCATGTTGTACAGTGGGTGAGAGAACAGAGCCTCCAGTTTGGAAAGGTCATCTGCTGCACTGTCTATTTCCACTTTGTGGGTAACACTTCCTGCAGCAGCCATTGTGTTTGTTGAAGTAGATGTATTCTGAATGAAGAAGCTAATGGAGGTCTGGATGTCAGGGTGTGAGTGGGGCTCACAAGAAGTGTGGTACATGGACAGGACAAGTGAAACCACAAGCAAATGCAGACTCAGGAAGACAATTAACAGCCACATACGCAAAGTCTGTGAACGTCGACGTGTGCATACTCGCATTGTTCTGAAATGAGAAATAAGAGCAAAGAGAATTAATTTAAAATCTACAGTCATTCGTAACAAAGAATATAGAGCAAAACATACCCGGCTTCCAGTTTAAGGTGTTTTCGTCTCCGTCTGCCTGGACTAAAAGGAGGCTTGCTTTGTCCTTTAGACCTTCATTTCCCTGTTTGCTCTCTTGCACTCCCTGTATCTCTCAAACATTACAGAGGAGAGGTGCCAGGTTAGGCTGATCTGAATGGACGTGTTTACTTTCCCCTCTGCAACGTCTAACACACATCAGAGTGGTAGAGTATTCTCTTCTCGGAAGAACATGTATTGACTGATAGGGGAGAGTGGGATAAACTGACACTTTTTACCAAAGCTGTCCTCTAGCCTCCTGTGACCCAAATTTTTTCACTTTTTTTCACATCGAGAAAGAGACCATAAGTGCCACATTTTTAGTCCAGGAGCATCTTAAAGAGGTTTTTACAGTGATACTAAATGTTCGGGGGTTTGGCCATGAAAAATTCAATTTTTACTTAAAACAATAGCTGACATTCATATCCAATTATCTATTATTATTTTTTATTTAATATTATTTATTCATTAGTTATACATTTTTGTCAAATGTTTCAAATGCTCTATAATTCATATAATGCAAAACTATAATGATGTAGGAAGGATTTTTTTTTCTGTGTGCCAAGAAGCAAAAAGGCAAGGCAAGGACATAATTAGACAAGAAACAATTTAATAACAAATTATCCCATTCTAACTGTATCCCAAATCAGCCAGGACAACACTAATAGTAATATTGATGAAAATAATTTAATTAATATTATCAAAAATTATCCAAATAAAATGAAGGAAAAAAACTATTAATATTTTAACGAAATATTAAAATAAAATAATGTAATCAAAATGTAATAAAATATTAATATTTTATTTTGTATTATAATAAATTATAATGGTTTTCCATTTTTATAAACATAAAAAAATCTTGATAGAAAAACAGAAATGTTGTCAATGCTAACATTAATAAAAGTAATTTATTTAATATGAATCTAAATTAAACTTAAAAAATATTAATGTAATATTAAATATTAAAACAACATTGAAGATTAAATAAAATATTCATGTTTTATTTTGTATTATTCTATATTTTTTATTATAAAACAATTTGGTTTTCCATTTTTATAACCATAAAAAATTGCATTCCTAATATAAAAAAGTGTGGCAAAAAAGCATTGGATGGACTGAACAAACTAAGGAATTATTATATAAAAGTTGCAGAGAATTCTGAAATGTTGTTCTTAGCCTCTTTTCCCCAATATTCCCTAGTGTCATATGCTTTGACATAAAAATCGTTTTAACTACCATGTAGAGTAAAATGCAAATTCTACGTACCATTTTGAATCAGGTGAGACAGGTGCACAAATGCCCTTTTGGGTCTCATAATCTCACACTGTACATCTGATGGGGGACCTCCTCACCATGGCAACAGATTGGCATGTGCATCTCTCAAGCACACATACGCCCACATTAACCACATATCTAATCACGCCCCAGCAGATGAATAACCCGGAGAACACCACACACCGCCTGGTGCTTTTGTGATCAAATCTGGATGTTTGCTAATCGTGACATGCAATAAGAAATCAGATACACAGCAGAAGGGGAAATTATAGATAGATAGATAGATAGATAGATAGATAGATAGATAGATAGATAGATAGATAGAAGTGTATGTACACATATTTAGTTATCATTTAGTGTTCGTATGGTTTATGATGTTTGTGTGGGTTGCTAAGTAACAGTTTTGAAATGAAGCTGATCAAAAGGGAAATGCCAGAAGGCCAAACATTTAAAGCAGAGTTGTTTAGAGTGTGGGAGGCTGCTTAAAGCCTTTTCAAGAGTTTCATTAAGTGTTGCAGACCAAAAGATTGAATGTGGTTTTATAATATGCTTGAGAGGAAGTTGCATTTCACCATTTCAAGCTCACACAAAAGTGAAAATTTTTACAAACCCAAATTATACTTTTTTTTCTCTTTGCTGGGATGCAGAAAGAAACATGGTGTGAAATGAAATTAAATCAAAATTCACCATCTATTTTCTAAATGCATGCTATAGATCTTATTGTGAACAATTACTATACAATATAACAATATGACAATATGTTTTCTAAAATATTACAGGATGTCATATTGGTGCCTGCACTTTTACAACTCATAACTGTATATTTCATTAAATGATATGTTAATATACCAATCCTTGGCTATCAAAATCTTTCGAGCAGGAACTTCTGGAAATTCCTTTTACAGTTTTCATCAAATATTATTCAGTAATTTATAGTTTACTTGCAAAAAACATTTGGCAGTATTTTACGGTAAAATTATATGCACAGTTACAGTTAAAAATGTAACATGTTTTTACTGTAGAATATTTACTTTTTTTACAGTGTGGTGATGCAGTTTCATTAATATTTGAATGTCCATGAATGCAAATAAGATTTGAAAGCTGCAGCAGAGATTTCAGTGAATAATAGTGCTCGAAATATAGCGCACAGTTTATGAACTATTTTTATTATGTTACTTGTTTTAATGTTTTGGGTCTTGACAGCACCTGTGCCCAATTTCATTTGAAGGAAAAGAGCAGCATGAACATTCTGCTAAACATCTGTGTGTGTGTGTGTGTGTGTGTGTGTGTGTGTGTGTGTGTGTGTGTGTGTGTGTGTGTGTGTGTGTTCCACAGTAGAAGAAAAATGTTTTTGGAACATCATGAAATTAGTAAATGATGACAAAACTGTGTAAAGTATTACTTATTAAGCATAATGTGCAATGTCTGATGCACAGATAAATGTACTTTTGCTGTAGGTATATTTAAAAGTGAAAAAGGTGAGCATAGAAAGGTTAATGTGTGTTTATGGATATGAAGGGCACAGTAACCTGACAGCAGGTCAGTGTGTGTGTGTGTGTGTGTGTGTGTGTGTAAACAGATGCTCTGAGCCAGATTTCTACACTCCCTTGTGCAATAATCTGTCAATAAAATGTGCCTCAACAACTCAACATTTGAACCCATGCTCTTTAAAACCACTTCCATCCTTAATACATTCATAAACATTAAATAAATTAACTGCCTGGACGCAGGATGTGGTTTAGAGCAAAAGATCATGGTATTTTTCTCCACTGACTGCCATTTAAAAGCAGTGTTGGGGAAAGGAACTTTTAAAAATAATGTATTACAATTAGTTTGAAAAAGGAAATTACACATTGTACGAAGCCCCTAAAGGGATACAGTGACGGGAAAAAAATATGAGATTGGAAGAAAATAATATATTTCAACAGTGTTGGGGAAAGTTTCTTTTACAAGTAATGCATTACAATATTGTGTTACTCCTTAAAAAAAGTAACTAATTGTGTTACTTAGTTACCCGTTATGGAAAGTACAAAAAAGAAACACAAATGTGATGTTTATCTAAAGTCATTTTTGCTTATTAGTATGGCTGAATTGGATCATCAAATGTCAGCAGCAAAGACATTGGTTAATAAAGTGAGATTAAATACATAAAGTATATTTGTGTTATTTAACATTTAATTAATGCAAGAAAACGCAAAAGCATTGAAATACAGTGTTGGGGGTAATGCATTACAAATAATGCAAGTTACGTAATCAGATTACTTTTCCCAAGTAACTAGTAAAGTAACATTACTTCATTAGATCAGAGATGTGTGCGCTGTGAACATGATGTTCTAGAGTAAATGAGAGCATAGATTACTTGCTTACTTGCAAAAAAACAGATTCAGTATTCCTCAAAATGAATAAAAACAGTGAAATGCAAACTCAAGATATTATGCAAAAGTTCTCTCGCAATTACATAGTTGGGTAATTATATTGTATAAAATTTGCAGGTATCAGGGAGCCGCTATCAATATGCAAAGTATTGAAATCATTTTTGAATGTAGGCTCGCTTTTTACTTTCACTTTCAAATTTGTGATCTGTACACTGTATATAGGGAGCGTTGGTACTGACCACACATTTTGCAAGATAAGATATTTGTCAATAACGCTCATGATCTGTTGTGCAGCAAATCATCTAACATTGTCCTGTCAGTCATTTCTCCTTACTCTCTTCATGTGAGAAGTTAAATCTGATGTACTGCAATGTAACAGACTACCACAGCAAGCCTAACCATGTCCCTGTAGGGGCTCCGTAGAATGCATTACTCATTTTCAGTGCCTTTCCGAATTTGGATTAAGGCTTCGGGCATATCCCTATTTATAATATTGCGTTACTTGCTAAAAAAACTAATTGCGTTTTTTTAGTTACTTTTTATGGATAGTAATGCCATGTTATTTTTGCGTTACTTTTTCTCACCTGGGCTAGCTTGTTTGTGTTTCTTAATAACAAAATAAGTACTATTTTTATGAAATGGAAAGGCCCTTTACACCAAAAGTGAAATTGAATAAAGGCAGGAACACACCAAGCAGACGGTCGTCTGTCGGGCAGTTTTTATTCGTCAGCCGACTAAGTTCTCAGTGTGTTCCGCACTATCGGTTGAAGTTGGTCCTCATCGGCTTTTTTTCGGTCGATTCAACATGTTGAATCGGCGTCGGAGCTCGTCGGTCTGTCGGGCCATCTGATTATTCTGATTGGCTGTTCAGCTACTGCCACCTGCTGATACGGAAAGGCATCTCATCTTACGTAGGCGCAGAACGGACGTGCTACTTGGCAGTCGGCTGTCGAGCGTCAGTTTGGTGTGTCAAGCCAACGTTAGCCAACCCCACAGTCTGCTTCAGTTGCCACTAGTTCTTCGGTGTCGGCTTGGTGTGTTCCTGCCTTGAGACACAGGCTAAATGAAATGCAAAATTATACCTGTACAGTAGAGGGCGCAGCTCAAACACAAATGTGTTGCTTCCCTATAGTCATTTTTGATTATTAGTATGATTGAACTGGATCATCAAAGTTCAGCAGCAAAGACATTGGTTAATAAATTTAGATTAAAGGTCCCCTTTTTCGTGTTTTTTTGAAGCTTTGATTGTGTTTATAGTGTACAATATAACATGTGTTCATGTTTCGCGTGTAAAAAAACAGTATTTTTCACATAATTTACTACATATCTGTATACCGCTGTTTCCACTGTCATAAAAACGGGCTGATGACTTCCTTGTTCTATGAAGTCCCTCCTTCAGAAATACGTAACGAGTTCTGATTGTGCCAGCGGTTCCTGTGTTGTGATTGGACAGCAGCTTCTGCTCCATTTTTCAAGAATAATCTTTGTGCGAATCTGGCATTAAACTGATTGAGATTGAGGAAGCTGTCCTCAGCAAAATGTGCTGCACATAGTTTTACGTGTGGATTATAATGTTCGGGAACCGAGTTAAACATAAATTGTAACCATTGATCTCTAAGTACAGTGTCCCTGGGAAGGCCAAACAAAGGTGATTGGACTGCGGGATGAAAATAACAGCGTTTCGACAACATGGCGACAAACACACTCTACAAACGCAACTCTTGCTCTTCTCCGTGGGAGCGCAACAAGACCACGCCCCCTTTTTTTGTGTATTCCTGTGGGCGGAGGTTAGTCAAAAAACTGTTTTAGTGACGTCATTAAAGAAGGAAGTAGAGGGATGTAGTCCAAATTGGCCGTTCGATGTAGGCGACTTCTGTTAAATAAAATATCTCGCTTGGCATTGAACTTTGAGCTTTAAAATTTTACAGATTTTATTTATACTCTAACAACAACATTAGACACTAACTAAAGCTTGAAACATGGGATCACGAAGAACGGGACCTTTAAATAAAGTATATTTGTGTTATTTAACATATTTAATTATTGCAGGTTTGCAAAATAGCTTCCGTTTCACTGTTTTTATTCATATTGAGGAATACTGAATGTGTTTTTGTGCAAGTGAAATGAGTAAATGCATATTCACATTTAGTTACTTGTAATATATATTTTGACTTATATAACATCCATGGAACGTTTCCATTCCACAAAAGGTTCTTTATCGTGGAAAAGGTTCTTGAGATTTCTACAATGTTCTTCAATCTAAGAAAAACAACTGTTCACTGAAAGGTTCTTTGGGGAACCAAAAAAGTTCTTTAATGGCATATGCTACGAAAAACCTTCCTTTAGAACTCTATTTTTAAGAGTGCAAGATAAAAAGGTACAAAAAGGTACAAAAGAGTTTCTCTTCTAATGGGGTTTTATTACACAAGACAATGACATAATAGTCATTAATAAAAACAAATACACATTGCAGCTGTGCAAAATGTACAACCCTTATAAAATATCTGAAGTTTTAAAAACAGATCATACATATTCACATATTCATTAAAAAATAGCATTTTGTCTTATAAAAATACTTTATCCTTCAGAAAAAAAATTTAAGGGATAGAAATGATAAGCAGGACGAACAGAAAGGAGACAGATGGAGAAAAACAGTGGCAAAGATGGACAATAAAACCCACAGATGGCCTGCCAGCCAACTGTTAAAATGGAGATGAAAACATAAAATGCTACATTCAAAATAAAAAGTATAAAATGATGTACCCTGTTCATTAAGTTAAATAATCAAACAATAAAGAAACATATATACGTACTTGTGGCACATCCATTATTAAGTCAGAAAGCACATGAAAAGTGAGTTTTCCAGACAGTGTTTTGAGTTAGGAACACTTCCATACGCACACCGCCAAACTTCCACCGAAGAACATGTAAAGAAGGTTCTTCACTTCGTGCGTAATTTCAAAACCAAAGCCCTCGCCGATCACCACGTGCCAAGAGTTCCCAAACTTCTTATCCATCGACTCCTTAATCATTTTTGCAGCGCTCTGTTAAGAAAGAAAGAACCTTAAGAATAAAAAATCCCAAAGGAGATCTTATTAATATCTGATCTGCTTCTCCTAGATGGTAATGTGAGCTAACCTCATTATTAGTGGCAAACTTCTCGCACGCCGTAACGCAGAGCTCCATGGTCTCCACCCGCATCTCCTCAGACATATCTGTGTGCTGTGGAGGATATATATGTTGCGGGTCAATTTGACCCACATTGATATTTGGTGGTTTTGATGTTTGTCTTTAAGTTTTGTGACTTTTTTTGTCATTTAGGGTCATGAACATGCCTGCAGAGTGTCAAAACTCTGAAATGTTGTGGAATGTGCGTGCAAAATTTATGTTACAATTATGATGTTTGGGGGTCAATTTGACAGACACAAAAAAAACAACCATTTTTTGTTATGTCAGTTTCTCACATACTGTCTGAGGGTACTATTGAAATTAGAGCTGCATGATTCTGGATAAACTGAAATTTTCTTTTTTCTTTTTCAAGTATTAGAGATCACAAAAATGTTTAATTAATTTAAATTAATTCTTTAAAGGTTTAATAGACACAGGACGATCATTGTCATTTAGAAGTAAGATCACATGGGTGTTTGCATCGAGATCACGATATTTTAATGATTAATCATACAGCTCTAACTGACATTTACAATTATGCATTTGGCAGACGCTTTTATTCAAAGAAACGTACACTGTGTTAACAGCGTACATTTTTATAAGGTAATGCATGTTCAGTTTGCTGGGAATCAAACCTATGACCTTGGTGTTGCAATTGCTATGCTCTACTGTTTGAGTGTTTAAGTGTTTATTTATTTATTTTTTTAAATAGTAACATTACTGTTTATTTTGAAAGCTTGTATCCGACAGGAAATAAAAAAAGGTAACTAAGACTTTTTATCTCACAATTATCTCACCTTTTTTTATCAAAATTGTCTCTATCTTGCAATTCAAACTTTATGACACTCAATTGCAAGTTTATATCTCACAATTATAGAAAAAAAAAAATCAGAATTGCGAGTTTTTCCTAACAATTGCAAATTTTTATTTCACGATTCTGAAAATACTAAAAAAGAAAACAGGTAATTGTGACCTTTTATCTCGACTTTTTTGTCACAATTGCAATTTTATATCCCACAAATCTGATTTTTTCCCCCTCAGAATTGTGAGATATTAACTCACAATTGCAAGCTAAAGTAAGAATCGCAAGATATAAACTCACAATTCTGATCTGTGGCGGAAAGAAGCTTCCATAGTTTATATGTATATACACACACACACACACACACACACACATATATATATACATATATATATATATATATATAGAGAGAGAGAGAGAGAGAGAGATACAGTGCTCAGCTTAAATGAGTACACTCCCTTTGAAAAGTAAAATTTTAAACAATATCTCAATGAACACAAAAACAATTTCCAAAATGTTCACAAGACTAAGTTTAATATAATATCTGTTTAACTTATAACATGAAAGTAAGGTTAATAATATAACTTAGATTACACATTTTTCAGTTTTACTCAAATTAGGGTGATGCAAAAATGAGTACACCCCACAACAAAAACTACTACATCTAGTACTTTGTATGACCTCCATGATTTTTAATGACAGCACCAAGTCTTCTTGGCATGAAATGAACAAGTTGGCGACATTTTGCAACATCTATCTTTTTCCATTCTTCAAGAATGACCTCTTTTAGAGACTGGATGCTGGATGGAGAGTGATGCTCCACTTGTCTCTTCAGATTTCCCCATAGGTATTCGACTGGGTTCAGATCAGGAGCCACTGAATCACTTTCACCCTGTTCTTCTTCAGAAATCCAACAGTGGCCTTAGATGTGCGTTTAGGATCATTGTCATGTCAGAAAAGTGCACGACGACCAAGGGCACGGAGTGATGGTAGCATCTTCTCTTTCAGTATAGAGCAGTACATCTGTGAATTCATGATGCCATCAATGAAATGCAGCTCCCCGACACCAGCAGCACACATGCAGCTCCAGATATGGACACTGCCACCACCATGTTTCACTGTAGGCACCATGCTTTTTTCTTTGTATTCCTCACATTTGCGATACCATACAGTTTTGAGGCCATCAGTTCCAAACACATTTATCTTGGTCTCATCACTCCAGAGTATAGAGTCCCAGTAGTCTTCATCTTTGTCAGCATGGGTCCTGGCAAACTCAAGGCGGGCTTTTTTGTGCCTGGGCTTTAGGAGAGGCTTCTTTCGTGGACGGCACCAATGCATGCCATTCCTCTGCAGTGTATGCCGTATTGTGTCACAGGAAACAGTCACCCCAGTTTGGCTTTCTACTTCTTTAGATAACTGCAGTTAACTTGCATGCCGATTTTCTTCAACCCTTCTCATCAGAAGATGCTCCTTTCAAGGTGTTAACTTCCATGGACGACCTGGACGTCTCTGTGAGATGGTTGCAGTTCCATCTTTTTAAAAAATTTTTTTACACTTTTGCTACAGTATTCTGACTGATAAGTAAAGCTTTGCTGATCTTCTTGTAGCCTTCAACTTTCTGGTGTAAAGAAATTATTTTCTTTCTCAGGTCTTGTGACATTTCTCTTCCATGTGGTGCCATTGCTGACAGCATGAAATGGGAAGGGGTTTTAACACCCTTTTATAGTCAACTGTCTGCTGGACACCTGTGTAATGAATAATTAGACTCACCTGTGGTTGAATTCTTGTTGAATTAGACATTTGTAGTCTAAAATTTAGCTTTGCTCCAGAGACTTTCAGTGGGGTGTACTCATTTTTGCATCACCCTAATTTGAGTAAAACTGAAAATTTTGTTCTTTAAGTTATATTATTAACCTTACTTTCATGTTATATAACATATGTTATATAATACTTAGTCTTGACAACATTCTGGAAATTGTTTTTGTGTTCATTGAGATATTGTTTAAAATGTTACTTTTTTCAAAGGGACACATTTATGCTGAGCACCGTGTGTGTGTGTATATATATAAAACTAACTTTTGTTAGATGCTGTGATTAATTGTGATTAGTCAATCTGACAGCACTATTTATTGACTGATTGATTGATTGTAATTTTTGTAATGTGTAAGTATTAATATGAATGTTTTTTTCCAGCTTTTTGGTGGTTTTCAAAGTGTGATTTTTGGTGAATTGTATTTGACAAGCACCATAAAAATCATACCCA
The DNA here is from genome assembly GCF_018812025.1 of Megalobrama amblycephala. Classification (NCBI taxonomy): domain Eukaryota; kingdom Metazoa; phylum Chordata; class Actinopteri; order Cypriniformes; family Xenocyprididae; genus Megalobrama; species Megalobrama amblycephala. The sequence goes on along the minus strand of NC_063045.1, from coordinate 20,540,344 downwards.
GAATCTGAGCCTAATACAATAAGATCATCAAAAATTTAAATCCATTCAACAACAGTTTTTACCCGTATGAGAGGAAAGCTGTGTAGTCTCTTATAGTCTGCCTCGTCCTTCTTGCCATCAACTGTCTCTGCCATGACGTTTAGCTGTAGATGAGGAGACATGAAATCAGAAATCAGATCTGATAAATCTAACATGGGTATGGGAAACTGTGAAATCATTAACACCATGGTACTTTGATATATGCCATAGTACAGCAAACGTAATTCAAAGAATACAATGACATTTCTATTATAGGGTGCATATTACCATGGCACATTGTCCAAACAGCGTTAATAACATAGTACTTTTTGATAATATAAATGTTATATAAAAGCATATTTTAAGGTGGTTACTAATAGTTGTGCATGCTCATAAAGCGATTATTAGCATTTCTTTGGAAAACGGACAGTATAATATCAGGAAACCTGCTAGCTTGTTAGCATTGTTCGCTAACTTGAATGGCTAGGTCTCGAGTTTTTATTTCCTTTAAGGTTTTTTCGCTACCTAAGTATTTAACGTTACATATAAACTAACGCGGGGGGTCTGAAGAGACATTTACGTACCGTAATGAAAGGAAACTCAAGTTCTATGTGCTTAAACCGACGTCGCTAGGGAGACATGTCCACCATAGCAACCACTCCTCCGCGTCAGCTGTGCGCGTAACCCCGCCTCCCGCAAAGTGTAGCTCGTCGTGATTCGTCCGTGGGCGTGTCGTTAATTCGTTCAGTCAAGAACACGTCAAGCATTTCTATGGTCATTTAGCAAGAACATTTTTTGATATTCATTATTTTGCAATATCTATTGGGACACACCATGGAGAATTCACATTAAAGAAGTATCCTAAAATACCACATATAGAATTTATACAGTTAAAAATGTAAAAAAAAAAAAATTGCATTTGTTTTATTAACATTGCATTTACTCAAGATTATTTTGGAAGGATTATTTTGAAAAAAAACTAGTGTATGATATATTTGTGTATTTAATGTGCTTTTTTTTTTCATTTGCAGATTGATATTTTGGAATGTAAAGATTATCAGCCTTCATTATGCAATTATTTATTTTATTAAAATACCAAATACATAATAGGCTTTGTATATAAATACTTAACTTTATACTAAAAAACTTTTGCAATAAACTTAAAATTAAAAAAAGCACTGAAAATGTAATGTTTGCTGTCTTGTGGCATTGAGTTTTAAACAACGGTCATTTCATTGGTGTATTCTGGAAAATTTTGCTTTAAATCATTCGCAGATCACATCTGTTATGTTTAAAGCCAGAGGTTGTGATTGTCTTTTCTTCCCTATTGTGATGTATATCTGAGTGAAACAGCTTCTCAAACAAGAAAAATGTAAGGTGGGACTTGATTTTTGTCCACCAGGTATTGGTTGGATAGCTGGAAGCCTGTGGTTTGCTATTTGTCGATCTCATGTGAGTGACAGGTTGTCCCGCCCTCGCGCCAGTAAACATTGCACCGGAGAAGAGATGAGCTGCAATGGGGAGGCATAATTATTTTGATTAAAGAATTGAATTAAAAAATGAATTAAAAAAATAATGATGTGCATGATAATTAATTTATAATAAATACTGCGATATTAGATTAAAAAAAACAAGAATAGTCAACTTTCTAGAGACTTTAAAATATACAATAATAATGTCTTATTGTTTTTTTAATAATTCACCCAAAAATTTATAATCTGTTATCATTTATTTGCCTTAATGTCATTCCAAATGTTAGGCTGCATATTGACAGCTTTTATCCACACAAGAAAATAAGGTTGTAGTTGTTGTTTTTTTTTTTTTGCAAAGCTCAGTATTTATGAGCAAAGACACCAGCTGTGTCATATCCCCATTTAACCCCACTTCATGATAAAAACTGCTGTCTAGCTGCTGCATTGGTCCCACACTACATTCATCTTTGTTGTTTTCGCTCTCACTTTTTACTGACCTGCATTAAGCTCTAGATACATCTGTGCACAGCTGGTGAGTTTGGCCCAGATTACTGTCACACTGATCTAAGACCTGTCTGCAAGAGTTTATATTTATGTGTATAGTTTATATATATATATATATAATTACCATTGTAATTGTTAATTCCCAATTTCAGTCAAATACGAGGCATGAAATGCTATGTGGTTAAAAGTTAATGACAGAGAAACGTTACAACACTGCATTAAAGCTCAAGTGTGTGATTTTAAATACTGAATACTCATCCCAATTTAGTATTCAGGGACAGCATTAAGCTAGCCATTTGTAGGTTTGGATATACAGTATGTAAATGCATTAGGATTTTGCGGCACAGCATTTGATCATCTAAAAGCTTTCCGTGAGTTTCTCAGACAGACCATGCTTTGATTCGTGGATTAGGGGATTTTCAGTTACTAGATAGATTTACAAATAAAAGCAGGGGGAGGGGATAATCTAACCTCTGATTTGAGCAAGAATATAAAAGGAAGTTAAGAATGGTACTTTATGAGAAGAGAAGAGAAGAGAAGAGAAGAGAAGAGAAGAGAAGAGAAGAGAAGAGAAGAGAAGAGAAGAGAAGAGAAGAGAAGAGGCTTGCAACAGATGGGAGTCCGGCTGTGCATTGAACACAGTGACATTTACAGCGCAAGAGCGTTACTACCAAGAAAAAGCGGCACTTTATGAATGTGTCTAACAAATGCTGCAGGGCAGATTTTGTACACCATCCTTGTAATTTTTTTATTTTATTTTTTTACGTGATTATGTTTTTTTGTAAGGATGCCCAGCTGGCTTATTTGTGATTATTAAACTTTGAACATATTTGAAAAGATTAAATTAATTGATACGGCAATTATAGAGATTGTACAGTGGAGGAAATGCACACAGAGAAAAAAAAAAACAGGTTGCTGGTGGTGGTGGGAGAGAAGCAGCAGGGGTCAGTGTGATGGAGGGGGTGATTAACATACATCTATAATTCAACAGCAGCAGCAGCATGAAGAGAGCGAAAGAGAGGATGAGAATGAGAATAAACAGGATTTGCACAGAATTGCATAGAAGAAGAAAAAACACTGATCCAATTATAATCTCATTGTGCATGTACAATATTATTTTTGTATATATTTTGTTTTGTTTTGGATTGTATAGTGGATAATAAATATAATTTACTCTTATAACAGTCATGATCAAATTTAGTCTGGTGATCATAAATTTTAGTGTGTTTTCAGACCATCTGGGTGTTTTGTGGTACAAAAGTCATAGATAGATAGATAGATAGATAGATAGATAGATAGATAGATAGATAGATAGATAGATAGATAGATAGAAGTGCATGTACACATACATAATTAGTTATCATTTTGTGTCCATCAGTGAAATAAACACATAGACAAGAAATCAAGACAATGCACTCTCATATTTATTTTCTTCACCTTTTTTAATATTTTCATCCACATTTGTCACAATATCATTGTAGATCCTTTGTGGTGCATATATGAAGAAGCACTACACTGACATTACAGCTGATCATCAACCAATAGCAAGAGTCAAATAAACAGACAGGCACTTCCCTAAGCATTCCTCTGTGATGGGGCAAGGAGGGCTTTAGGTACAATGCAATGGTAACACACGACAAGATGCTAAATACTGTTTTACATTCATATTTTCATAGTGTGTGGGCTGCACATCAGATCTTTAAAATTTAGTGTGACGTTTAAGATACTAAGCCTCAAATAACACATTTTGGTTAAAATATTTTTGGATCTCGCTGAACCCGTGAAAGAAAATACATTGCAGAGTAAGGACCCATTTCACCAGATGCCAAGATACAAAAATTTTAAGACATGTTATGATAAAGATAAGACGTTGTACACCTTTAAGTGCTGCCGGATGGAAATAACAGTGTATTACAAGGGAAGTGACCCTAAAAACAAGAAAGGAAAAGGCTGCTCTGGGAAAGAAGCGAAAGCTCAACTTTACACATATAATGAAACAGGAGCAAGACAAGTGCTGTGAGAATGAGCCACATCCATCTTATTAGAAAAACATTCTCTATATCTGAAGGGACCACTGTGTGGTAATGCTTTGAGAAGAAGGGCATGAAATATCACAAGCAACACGAGACGCAAACAGGCCTTTGGCAGCAGCTCTATCCGAACTAACACAACCAAACACACAGACAAATCCCTTCCCTGCAGAAACAAACACGTTCTATACATAGACCGGATCACGGCACAGCATACGGCGCACCTTTCAAGCCTTTTTTGTCTCGTTTACCACCTCCATAAAAAAAGGTATCAACCCATGGCCCCGTTCATTGCCGGGGATGGGAGCTCTGAACACAGGGGTCCACGGGGTCCTTGACGGCCCCACCAAACACGTCCACATCTCGGTCAGTCCAGGGTACCACGTTCCCCAGCCGTGGCGATTCTGGGCAAGCCGCCATAGCGGCCACTTCTGTTGGTGACAACACTCGGTCCCACAGGTTAAACAATGAAAGCTCCCCAACAAGAGCCTGGGATGCGTCAAACCTCCCACCAAGGGTGTCCTGCAGTGTAGCCAAGGAGAGCCGAAGGGTTATGCATCGAGGTAACACAAAGTTCCATGAAAAATAATGTGCAAAAATGGTACCTTTAAGGGACAACACCTTGTCAAAGGAGTAGTACCCTCAAAGGCACACCTTTGTACCTTAACGACCCCTGAAGGATGCAAACAGTGTCGAGGAAAAAATTGCAAAAATTGTACCTTAAGCTTGTCACTGGTGCAGTACACTTAAATGGACAACTTTGTACCTTATCTAACCCTAAAAGGTGCATATTAGTAGCTTAGTGTAGAAAAATGTACCCTTATTAGGGTATTACTATCAATCTTTTAGGGGTGCAAAGATGTCCTTTTAAGGGTACTGCCCCATTGACAAGCTGTTGCACCCCTAAAGGATACAATTTTTGCAATTTTTTCCGAGAGTGAAGGCACACCTTTGAGAGTCTTAATAGACTCTTCCAGAATTCACTGTCTTGCTCACCTGTTCCTGTCCCAATACCATGACGCCCCCGGATTTGATTGGGTGCCATGCGGACAACCCTTCACCCCGTCCTCTCAACTTTCCGCCTTGATATGCTTTCCAAACTCCATCCCGTAGGGTCCAACTCACGCATATATGCTGCCAGATGCCCTGGGGCAAAGACAGAGGCAGCTGTGCCACCTGTAAAGGGAACGGTAGAGTCTATCAACTGTATTGTGCAAGGTTGCTCCGAATGGAAGGTGTAGTGGGTCTTACCTTATCATTGATGAGTAGTTCTGCAGGATTATGAATGCCCTGCAACAGGACAATTTCATTGGGTTGTTCTGGTACAGCATAGGAAAATGGCGTCCCAATCCCACTCTCGGCAGGCTTGAGCCATAGACACACTGTGAAGGCGTACATCTCTGGAATATTCCGCCTGACAAGCCCATACATGTAGTTAGTCCGCACGGGGAAGGAAAGTTTATACCCTTGTGGGTAACTGTAATCTGTAAGACCTGAGAAGAAAAGATTAAGAGAAAGAGTTTAAAATGGAGAGGCAATTTCATCCCCTTTTCCCTGACTTTGACTCAACCCTCCTCCTTACTCTGTTCAAGCTCTGCGATACGCTCTTGAAGGGTATTGAGTCCCTGGTCGATGTGCTGGTGGTGGCTCTGGGTCTCTTTGCGGAGGTTCTTCCTCTCCTTCTCCAACAGTCTAATCTTCTTTTCCAGCTCTCCCTCCAGATCCTCCACAGGCCTGCCAGGTTCACCCACCACTACGCTCCCCAAAGTGCTCACAGTATGCTCAGTGTGGTTCATCACTGCAGGGCCTATTTCCAACTGAGAGATTATACAAGAAGTCATTATTGCAAAACATAATTTATTCTGTTCAGCATGTGTGTCTGATTATATTAGATTCATCTGCATTACAAGAACTCAAAAGAATGTTCTTGAATTAGACATACTTTTCACATTCAAGGAGAGATAGCGCTGATATCATCATTTTCAGTGAATAAAGACATAGATATCGTTCTGTTCCTCAAAAACCTATTATATGGTTTTAGAAGACTTGGAATATGCATGAGTTATACAAACTACATTTTTAATTTCTTATGGTTCTTTTACATCCTTGCAAAGAACACTTTTCACATTACATTCAAACAGTGTTATTTTAGTAGTATTTATATATGATCACAGTATTTATTAATAATTTGAAATAGCTTATATTTTAAGTTTTTATTTAAATTTAACTTTTTGTAATTTAATGTTTTTGTCATTTTTATAGTTTATTTTTTTAAATATTTCTATTTAACTTTAAATTAATTTTTCTATTCCAGTTTTAATTTAAATGTTTTTTGTACTTCAACTTCGAATTATTTTATTTCAGTCAAGCTTTTCCATAAAATATTAATTTATTATTTTATTCCAGCTTTATTTCAATTAACAAAAACGATTTTTAATAGGCTAGTTTTAGTTAACAATAACAACTCTGATCCTTAAGTCTATATCACAACATCTACAATTCAGGTGTGATGGGGACAATGTTCCAGCTAGCTGAGAACCTGTACTATTCTCTTCTCCCTCATGATTTATGTATATGCCTTTCTACCCAGGAGATGAACAAGATGGAGGGGAAATGAATCACCTACTAGGTGAGAAAGACAAACAGAGACATATACTGCAACATCTGTGACTCTCTGAGTTCTCCCCAAAATCCACAACTCTTTAACATTTTGATGCATGTTTGCTTACAAGTTTCCCCTCTGAAAATTCTTTTTCAGACTGAGAATTGTACTGTCAAGTCGTAAAGTGTTTATTATTAATAAAACCAACCTCCAACTTCTCTATGCGATCTTTGAGCTGAAGAATCGCTCTCTCTAGTTCCTCCACAGCCCGCGCCGTCTGCAGCTGCACCGCAACCGAGCTGCTCACATCATCCCCGGCCATGTGGCGCCGGTTGCTCGCCCATACTCCCATACTCCGCTCGTGCAGACTCCTTTCCTCCAGTCCGTTCTCACACTCTGAGAGCTTCCCGGTGAGCTCAGTGATGGTCCTCTGATCCATGAGGATTTGATCGTTTTGTTGCATGACGATCTGTCGGAGCTCCTCGGCAGTGGTGCGAAGGCTCCAGTCCTCCTCGTCGGCAAAAGGGTCATCGGCTTGTTGTCTCAGATCTCTTGATTTGCAATCACTGATGGGAACAGGGGTACAAATGAGTCGATTGAGGGTGAACTGTTTGGGACTTGGCCCAGTCACGTCCCCAGTACTCAATTCATTGAGCGACGGCATCTCCAGGCCGATGTCCAATCCACCTCCTTCATAAGATTCAGCACCATGGAGAGCTCCGAGCGGGCCGGCGTGCGCCACGGATCCAGGCAGCGGCTCCAGGAGCGAGAGCGAGCGGTTGTCGGAAAGCGCCTGGGGCGCGGCGACCGATGATCGCGAATACACGCTGGCGATGATGCAGATGACCGCGCCAAGAAAAGCCAGGAGGCCGGCGGAGACTAAAACCACGACGAACTTCATTGCGTCAATTGAGATTTTCAGTAAAACGCTAGATGTAGTTTTGTGATTGTTTAATAATTACTAAACAAATTGAAACGATTTAGCATTCAGCTTTCCTTATCAGAAGCAGGTCTGGATGAAGTGAAGGTCGATCGCATCGGCTGTTTTTCCTCCGCTCTCAGCAGATGATGCTGTGCCTCCTCCTCTCGTGTTGCTAAGCGCCCCCTTGGCCGGTTACTATGGCTACTGCGCGCGAGAGAGGGCGGTGAGAGACTATGATAAAAATGCGTGATGTGTCACATTGATGTAAACACCTTTTGGTCTCTTCATCATCTATGAATAGGCTACTCTGGTAGAACATGGGAACAGACTGAGATACTGAAAATGCAATTTAGAGCATTAACATTGTTACCAAATGTTATGATTTTTCAGACAGAGGTTTTCTTGATCTGGGAGCATTTCATAATGAATCTGATTTGTAAAATGCAGTTATTTCCTCTTGTTTTTTGTTATTTCCTCAGTGTGCAGCATTAAACAGTGACGCTCCTGTGTTAAAAAAAAAACTTTTATCAGCTACGGAAATTACAGTTTTGCCCTTTAAGCTCATTCAAACAGATCATCAGATGTGTAAACATTCCCTAAAAGAGGGCTCCACAACCTTTTTCTAGTCCCACACTAGTGCAGGTTGGTTATTCTAATGTGGGACAGCTCGATTTGTGATGGAGCACAGATAAAACGTTTTACTCTCAGTATATGTAACATACTGAAAAATGCATGTTATGTATGTGTGGTATTTTTAACATAAGCAAGATTTTGGGATAAAATGTATTTATACCTTTTAAGTTTACTGACTATATACCATTTAAAGGTTTGGGGCTGGCAAGATCTTTAATCTTTTTGAAAGAAGTCTCTTCTGCTCACTAAGACTGCATTTATGTGATCAAAAATACAGCGAAGACAGAAATATTGCGAAATATTATAAAAGTTTTCTATTTGAATATATTTTAAATTGTAATTTATTCCTGTGGTTAAAGCTGAATTTTCAGCATCATTACTCCAGTCTTCAGTGTCACATGATCCAAAATCATTCTAATATGTTGATTTGATGCTCAATAAATATTTCTTATTATTATCAATGTTGAAAACAGTTGTGCCGCTTAATATTTTTGTGGAAACCATAACACAACTTCTATATATATATAAAGCTTCAAAAGAATAGCATTTATTTGCAAAACTCATTTCTACCCATTGTGGAGCCCTAGATGAGACTTATCTGGTTCCAATAATTAACCCAAGGGGGAAGACCCCTATCAGCCCCAAATGGGTGAAACATTGGTTATCCATTTGGGCCACGATGGAACCCATCAAGTGCCCATTATCCACCCATCTGGGCTAACCCATGGAAACTGAAGACAAAATTAGCTGGGTCCCAGTAGGTTAGCCCAAGTAGGCCCCAAATATCAGCCCAAGTGCAACCCCTTTGGGCCCCATATGGGCGTGCTGGCTGGGTTGTAACAATGAAAATGTCTTTACGGTGACTCTTGATCAATTTAATGCATCCTTGCTGAATAAATGTATTAATTTATTTCAAAATACAATAGTGTATGCGTGTATTTATATATAATATAAACACAAGATATTGAGTAACTTACATTTTAAGACACAATATTGCCAACTTCAGATATAGTTTTGTAACCGTGGAAAGTGGAAGTGAGTCTATCAGTGACCACTTTACGCGGCTAACTTGTCTGTAGAGCTTAAACTTCCCTTCACGACTTCCCTCCCCAATGACCTACGCCCACTCGTCCCCTAAGTGCACCCTTTCCTCTTTGCCCTGCATTAAGCCGGCTGCCCTCACGAGCACATGAATACACAGAATATATAAACTATATAACCAAATGCATTTTTGTCATTAAGTTGTGACTACTTTTTTATACACTAAATACAACTTAAATAATCATAGCATTATTACTCATTACTCATTTGGAAACAATGTGGTGAAAGGGCAGTATTTAAGGGGGTGGAGGGGAATGAACAGAATGTTTAGAATCATTCATACTCAAACATACCAGTAAAGAAAACTAACTCATCCAAATATGTAAAATAAAGAGTCCCAAAAATAATATAAAATGTGGAAATAATTAAAAATGATCAAGTAAGCAAATTACACTGTGTATACATAAGCTTTGGTGATTTTTTTTAAAGCAACATGTTAACCATGAGTTTACAATGCCAGAAAAATGTTTACAATTACCGAAAATGTGAAATTATGTAATATAATATAGTGCTAAATTATAAAATTAAACATTTTGCTTTCTGTATTTTTTGTGCAATTTTTTAAACCACAAATTCAACTTATTTCTCAGTCTTTTTTTACATAAAATTTGTCTTATAAAAACATAAGTGTCATTAACAATCTGCTAAAATATGAATGCAGTGCATTGTAATGATAGGAGGAGGTGCACAAACACACAGCCCAATACATTGACTACCCATCAACAAATATGAAACCTTTATTTATTGATGTGGTTGAGGTATATCTTTAAAGACATATCTATGGGTGAAAAAAAAGAACAAACCATTACCAAAAAAGAAAAAATTACATCAGTCTTTTTATGACTCCAATTGTAAGCTGCTTCTTATTCACTCAGTGTAGTTCTGCTTGTGTCATTAAAGCCATTAATGTTTAATGTTCAGTATAAATAAAAGAAATCTTCATCTGCATCAGATCGCTGCATGAAAAATACTTTCTCCACAGAGAAAAACAAAGTCATCCGCTTGGCTGGTCAGAAGTCCAGCCACTCAACCATGTAAACACAGTTAGATGGAGAGATTTCGCCCCCTTCATGACAGTCATCAAACACCTAGAAGACAAAGAGTTAACTTAGCAAATTAAAACACGTGATGTAATCAACTAAAACAATTTTAATGCTTTATTATTATTATTTAATTATTTATTATTTAATTATTTATTATTATTAGGGCTGTCAAGCAATTAAAATTATTGATCTAATTAATTACATGTGTTATTTAATTAATCTAAATCAATTGCAAATCAAATTTGGCCAAGAAACTGCCCCCAAAAGATCATTTAAATTCCTTATTGTGTTAAATGAGAAAAGCATCAAAAAGATTAAATTCGTTGATTCAACAAGGAATTTACTACACAAACTTTTAGGCTACAACAGCCATGATTTTTTTCAGAAGCTGCATCAGAATTGGTATTTAGATACTGTATATTTATGAACGAAGGCCTTATAGGTTTGGAACGACAGTGTACAGAGTACTTAATGACATACTTAAGGACATTTTTGCACTAATATCTTGAATTTTAGAAACATTCTAATTGCATTCTATAGCCTCCATCACAAAGTGAGTTGTTGCCCTGCATCATGTTCATCACCAATCAACTGTATGCAATATAAAGATGATCTACATAGGGATGGGGTGGGCGTTAAAATCATTTTAACATAATATTTATTCCATAACCTATTAAAGGATTAGTCCACTTTTAAATAAACTTTTCCTGATAATTTACTCACCCCCATGTCATCCAAGATGTCCATGTCTTTCTTTCTTCAGTCGAAAAGAAATTAAAGTTTTTGATGAAAACATTCCAGGATTATTCTCCTTTTAGTAGACTTGAATGGTCACCAAACAGTTGAGGGTCAAAATTAGTTTCATTGCAGCTTCAAATTGTTCAAAACGATCCCAGATGAGAGATAAGGGTCTTATCTAGTGAAACCTCATTTTCTGAAAAAAAAATTGAAAATTATATAAGTTTTAACCAGAAATGCTCATCTTGAACTAGCTCTCTTCTTCTTCTCTATTTGAATTCCAGCAGTGTAGACACTGCTAAGTGTATTACTGCCCTCCACAGGCCAAAGTTTGAACTAATTTTTATATGCAATATGCTAGTTCAACAGTATATAAAAATTAGTTCAAACTTTGGCCTGTGGAGGGCAGTAATACACTTAGCAGTGTCTACACTGCTGGAATTCAAATAGAGAAGAAGAAGAAGAGAGCTAGTTCAAGATGAGCATTTAAGGTTAAAACGTAAATAATTTTAAATTTTTTCAGAAAATGAGCGCTGGTTTCACTAGATAAGACCCTTATTTCTCATCTGGGATCGTGTTGAACAATTTGAAGCTGCAGTGAAACTAATTTTGACCTTCAACTGTTTGGTGCCCATTGAAGTCTACTATAAGGAGAATAATCCTGGAATGTTTTCATCAAAAACTTTAATTTCTTTTCGACTGAAGAAAGAAAGACATGGACATCTTGGATGACATGGGGGTGAGTAAATTATCAGGAAAAGTTTATTTAAAAGTGGACTAATCCTTTAAGTTAGTGTGTTAAATCTACAGCCCTAGTTTTTATTGAATTCAGACTTGAGATTCCTCTAAATATATAAACGTTACCGGACACAGTCCACATGGTGTTTTGACCAGGCCTGTGGGTTGAATAATGGGATTCACTCCCCTGTAGAGCTTCATCTGTCCATCGACACTCCCCACCGTCCCCTCTTTAGCAGCGATTATAGTCATCTCCACTTTGCCGTCAAAGATCAGTGTGTTTAGGATGGTCTCAATGTCCTCCATGGACAGATCTACCTGCACACAGGAACATAATGATATTAAAAACCTGTTCAGTTCACGTTTAATTACTCTGAATTATTAAAGATATTATTCCCACTCACTTTGCTAATGCCGAGCTCACAGATGTACTTCCACACTTCATGAGACGTGGCAAATGAGCTGTTTCTTTGCACCATGGGGCTCTGCTTACTGTCTCTTGCTGCTTCAGCCTAAAAACAAACACATTTCTATTAACTCTTTCCACATCGTTGACAGAATTTTCCATCATTTATGACACTACACTTCCCACCATTGACAGAATTTTTCCTTAATTTTTCCTTCAGTTATGACAACACTTCCCCCCCCATTGACGAAAATTTTCCATCCTTTACGTCACAACACTTCCCCACAATTTACAGAATTATCCGTCATTTATGTCACAACACTTCCCCACAATTTACAGAATTTTCTATCATTTACAACATAACACTTCCCAACATCTATGGAATTTTTCCTTCAGTTACGACATAATGCTTTCCTGCTATTGACAGAATTTTTCTTCATTTACGTCAGACCACTTCACCGCCATCGATGGAATTTCCCGTAATTTGCGACACAATGCTTCTCCACCATTTAAGTAATTTTCTGTCATTTACAACCCAATGCTTTCCCACCATTGACGAATTTTATGGCAATTCAAGTTTTCACTGTTATACAGTAGGGGGCGCTATTACACATCTTTTGAAATAGTATAGATTTTTTTTTTTTTTTTTTAAATGCTGGCAGGAAAAGCATTAAATTCAGAGTGTTAAACTTTCAAGATTTCAAGATTAGGAAGAATAAGAAATATTACAATCTAACCTTACTTTGCAGGAACTTAAAGCACTGTTGGTTGAGAACCTCAACAAACTCGGACTCAAAATCTTGATCGCTATACCAGGCGCCTCCTGTCACAGATCGGTCCGGCTGCAGGTTGTACAGCATGTAGACCTTCTTCTTAGAGGCCTGGATGGGACAAATCCAAGACTCTTCACTAGGTCTAAGGCAAATTAAACATTTTAAATGTCTAAATAATGTTTAGAGATCAACTCACAGCAACAGACTTCACCGCTTTGATGAGTTTCTTACTCTCAAGATTTTTGAGGATTTTATTGATTTCTGTGAGTGGAAGGTTACTCTTGTATCTGATGTCTCTGCTCCAAATTCCTTTAGAAAGCAAAAAAAGCAATTAAAAATAAGTGAATCAATATCGACCAGTTGCTTAATAAACAACGCTAAACACAAACAATAAAAAAAAAAAAAAAATGCAGATTACCTTTATTCCCAGCATCCTCTATGATTTGGTAAACTAGTTTTTCTTGGTTATCAGAGCCTTTTACTTTACTGTGAAAAAATAAATACATTAATTTTACATAATGAAATTTAAAATGAATTTTTATGCCTTTTATTTTTATTAAATTGCACATATTTGCAAATATATTCAGTTTGTGTTTAGATATATATAGTGAAAATTAATAAAAAAATAAATAAAAATAATTTATATATATATATATATATATATAATTCAGCAAATTAAGATGATATGCTTGCATTTAAGGAGTCATACCTTGCAGACTGAAGATCTTTAAGCCTGTATAAAAGGCCATTGCTGTTTCTGAGCAAGTCTAATTGACCCTGAGAACAAAAATGAAGAAAGACACATGAGTATAAAGAACAGATACACATGTTTCACACACTCATCTCAATCATCTCACCACAGACAGCAGTCTGTTGATGGCCGTGGCCCGCTGCTGCGCTTCAACATGCGGCATGTCATTCTGGATGACCTGGTCTGTGATTCCTTGTGGAAACTGCTGACACAGCTCTTTTATCCTTTAACAGAGGAAAAATAAGATACTTGAGCAATATCAACTACATTTCCCAATATTCTCTGTGCAGCACGACAAAAACACATTCCTTTGCTCTTAATAATGTTCAAAGTGATAAAAAAAAAAAAAACTATCTTCCTGTTTCAGTTTGTGCAAAATGAAAGATCAAAACTGAACATTTAATTCAGACCAAAATCAGTTAAACGCACGTAACTGACGTAATTACGTTTTCCGAACTTCAACGCAGAAAACTATGCAATGGGAAGACATTTAGATGTATATCACAATGATTTTCATCTAAAAATAATGATAAAGCATTAAAGCATAAAGCGTACGTTACTAAAAAAGCAAAAAGTTCTCAACATTAGAAACATTCACATCTTATTTCCATGACGCTCATCTTCTGGTTCGAAGCTTGGTTCGTTTTACCATAACCTCAAGTACTTACAATACACAAAGACTACAAAATAACTTTGATGTTAACTTTAATTGCGTCTGAAATCCATCTACACGTTGTCAAATGTTGTTAACAGGCCAAGACTCGCATGGGTAAGGATGTTAAACTGCGCCGAACTCACCGATTCTCGATGTCTACAGGATCCGTTGACTCTTTTTTGACTTTAACTTCTGTCATTGCTCATGAGAAAGGAACTGATTGAGGAGAAAGTCAAATGTCAATAATAATACATTCAAATATCACTGTGAAGTTAAGGTGAAACGCTCGGCTGTAGAAAATCAACATGCACTCATGTCTTGCGGTAGGCGGGGACTGTTGCCAGGGGTTGCCAGATCGCGGAAAATAAACATGCAGCCGGGTTACCACACACTAACACAAATTAGCGACTCTCCTCAACTAAATAAGAGAAAATAATCAATTTTATTATGAAACCAGGCTTTTTCTGGAAGTAAGCCAATAAATCTCACAAACGCGACTTACATTATTTATAACAAAAACAAGCGCAAAGTCGCAAATAAAATGAAGACATGGCAACACAGGCTGGCAGATTACAAACCAACTAAAAGGTTCATATCGCCACCTACTGTGCTGGAGAGCACGAGATGAATTCATATAAACATATGTCATTTATTCATTCGGCATCATAGATTTTGTTGTTGTTGTTTTACTGTTTGGTATTCTCCTACTAATATGCATTTTAAATATAACTGAACCATATCAATAAATATAGTTTTTCATAGTTGTTAGGTTGTCTTTTGCAGGAGGTTTCAATCTTTTAGATGCTATGGACACCCAAATTATGATCATCCATTCATCCTAGTGCAAGTGACCCCATCCTAAAATTTTAAAGACATATATTTAGTTTCCTGTATATTGTGAAAATATAATAATCTAAATATTATTTGGAAAATATGTCGTTTCTATTAAGTTCATTAGGCCTATTACACTTTTTCTACTTATTATAGCATTGTTTGGTTAGATGTATGATTTATTTGTGCATTTATTTACATTTTTCTCTTATTTTGATCGCATTTTTATATATCATTTTTATTCATTTATTTCATTTATTACAGCAATGGTACTTCCTCTCTCAAGATCCATAAAGCTACTAAAAACATATTTTAATCAGTTCATGTGAGTACAGTGGTTCTACCTTAATATTATAAAGCGATGAGAATATTTTTTTGTGCACCAAAAAACAAAAAAAATGACTTTTTAACAATATCTAGTGATGGCCGATTTCATAACACTGCTTCATGAAGCTTCGGAGCTTTACGAATTGAATCAGTGAATCGGAGCGCCAAAGTCACGTGATTTCAGCAGTTTGATACGCGATCCGAATCACTGATTCGACTCAAAAGATTCATAACGCTCTGAAGCAGTGTTTTGAAATTGGCCATCACTAGATATTGTTGAAAAGTCGTTTTGGGGTTTTTTGGCACACAAGAAATATCCTCATCACTTTATAATATTATTATTGAACAACTGTACTCACATGAATTGATTTAAATATGTTTTTAGTACATTAATGGATCTTGAGAGAGGAAGTGTCATTGCTGTCTATGCAGGCCTCACTGAGCCATCAGATTTCAACAAAAATATCTTAATTTGTGTTCTGAAGATGAACGAAGGTCTTACGGGTGTAGAACGACATGAGGGTGAGTAATAAATGACATTATATTCATTTTTGGGTGAACTAACCCTTTTATGCTGTTTTAGGACCCCCTAGCACTTGTGGCCCTCTGGTTTTCCCCGGACCCCAATTAAAAAAACTCATAACAGAAAACACAGAAGAAATGTATGTAAACTGTCTGAAGAGAATTTCTCTCCATCCAAAACTAATAAGCATTGGTTATTTCACAGACATACCTCAAGAAGTTCAGTAGCTGAGGAGAATTCATTATTTTTTCACGCGTTTCCCATTTTTATATGACGCAATATGAATGGACTGTATCACAAGTGCTGAGTCCCTTTAAGTTTGGGAATAATTCATAAGGGGGCGGGGAATCACGCATGCGCACTAGGCTACTCAGTTGCTATGGGATACGTACTGAATCAACAGCGCGTCCAGCGTTGAGCGTATCATTACAGCGTCGTTGGATACAGCGTTTCACTGCGAGTATTATCGAAACATTCATTTCATATAGCTAAGGTCCGAGCTACTTTAAAATACATAAATAGGCAGGATAGTAGCGTTTTTAAGCTCATATTGTCTATAGCCTTATGTACTTCACTTTTTATGCATGCTCTGATTTAAACAAATCGGTGGTAAAATATCCACAAATGTATTTTCTCTTCTATATTGCAGGCTCAAGAGTGCAAACATGACAGCAGGTTCAGTGGCAGCACCTCAAATCATTCCCATTCGCATGCCTCCTCCTGGTAAAGCCAAGCATGAGATTGACTCCTGCACTCCTGTGGAGATCAAATCAGGTGAGTCAGTGCGGTTTAAACACAAGCTGGTTCTTTGCTTGTTGATCTTTCATGTCATGTGATTCATACTGCATATATCCCAGAATCCCCTGATGTGAGTGTGCTGTACACACTGGACGGCAGTAAGCCGGAGGCGATGAAGAGGCTGGGCTCTGGTGGCAGCACTCTGAAGTTTACTGAACCTATTCGCTTACCTGTGGGAAAAGTGTCTGTGAGAGCCATGGCTGTCACCACGTAGGTACATTTTATGGTATGCTGGGTGTTTCTTCAACTACAGGTACTATTATGTCCAGGGCCAGGGGCTGATTTTTATTCAAACTAACAGATTTCTTTTTGTTATATTTTGTACATTATATTAAAACGTTTTACCACGCCTAACTAATGTCTTGAATGTATTTTTAATTGTCCAAAAAAAACCCTACAGAGCCCCTATGGGGACATGGTGATAGAAATATTTGAGTTCTCTTTCAAAAGTGTTGCGTTACCCTGGGAAACTTTGGGTTCCTTCGCAAAACGTGTGCATTGGCTTGCAAATGTATTGCGTTCCCCCAACAAACTTTAAGTTCGTTTTGCAAAAGTAATATATGCTCTAGAGAAACTTTGCATCTAGAAAAGTATTGCTTTCCCCGACAAACTTTGCATTCAATCGCAAAAACATTTGAATGAATCCTCTTTCAAAATATTACGTTCCCGCAACAAAACTTTGCGCTCGCTCACAAAACCTTGGCATTACCTCACGAAAGTATTGCGTTCTCTTAAGAAACTTTGTATTCTCTTGTAAAAGTATTGCTTTTCCTTGAGAAACTTGGCATTTGCTTGCAAAATATTTGAGTCTTCTTTCAAAAGTATTGCGTTCCCCCCAACAAACTTAGCATTCGCTCGCAAAACATTTGCGTTACCTCACAAAAGTAATACATTCTCTAGAGAAACTTTGCATCTAGAAAAGTATTGCTTTCCCCTGACAAACTTTACATTCGATCGGAAAAACATTTGAGTGAGTCCTCTTTCAAAATATATGTTCCCGCAACAAACTTTGCGCTCGCTCGCAAAACTTTGGCATTACCTCACGAAAGTATTGCGTTCTCTAGAGAAACTTTGCATTTTCTAGTAAAAGCATTGCTTTTAATTGACAAACTTGGCATTTGCTTGCAAAATATTTGAGTCTTCTTTCAAAAGTATTGCATTCCCCTGACAAACTTTGCGTTGGATCTCAAAAATATTTGAGTCCTCTTTCAAAATATTACGTTCCCCCCAACAAACTTAGCATTTGCTCGCAAAACATTTGCGTTACCTCACAAAAGTAATATATGCTCTAGAGAAACTTTGCATCTAGAAAAGTATTACTTTCCCCTGACAAACTTTGCATTCAATCGCAAAAAAACATTTGAGTGAGTCCTCTTTCAAAATATACGTTCCCGCAACAAACTTTGCGCTCGCTCGCAAAACCTTGGCATTACCTCACAAAAGTAATACATTCTCTAGAGAAACTTTGCATTCTCTTGTAAAAGTATTGCTTTTCCTTGACAAACTTGGCATTTGCTTGCAAAATATTTGAGTCTTCTTTCAAAAGTATTGCGTTCCCCTGACAAACTTTGTGTTGGATCTCAAAAATATTTGAGTCCTCTTTTTCAAAAAATTACGTTCCCCCCAACAAACTTAGCATTCGCTTGCAAAACATTTGCATTACCTCACAAATGTAATACATTCTCTAGAGAAACTTTGCATCTAGAAAAGTATTGCTTTTCCCTGACAAACTTTGCATTCGATCGCAAAAACATTTGAGTGAGTCCTCTTTCAAAATATACATTCCCGCAACAAAATTTGCGCTCGCTCGCAAAACCTTGCCATTACCTCACGAAAGTATTGCATTCTCTAGAGAAACTTTGCATTCTCTTGTAAAAGTATTGCTTTTCCTTGACAAACTTGGCATTTGCTTGCAAAATATTTGAGTCTTCTTTCAAAAGTATTGCATTCCCCTGACAAACTTTGTGTTGGATCTCAAAAATATTTGAGTCCTCTTTTTCAAAAAATTACGTTCCCCCCAACAAACTTAGCATTCGCTTGCAAAACATTTGCATTACCTCACAAATGTAATACATTCTCTAGAGAAACTTTGCATCTAGAAAAGTATTGCTTTCCCCTGACAAACTGCGTTGGATCTCAGAAATATTTAAGTCCTCTTTCAAAATATTACGTTCTCCCCAACAAACTTAGCATTCACTCGCAAAACATTTGCGTTACCTCACAAAAGTAATACATTCTCTAGAGAAACTTTGCATTCTCTTGTAAAAGTATTGATTTTCCTTGACAAACTTGGCATTTGCTTGCAAAATATTTGAGTCTTCTTTCAAAAGTATTGCGTTCCCCTGACAAACTTTGTGTTGGATCTCAAAAATATTTGAGTCCTCTTTCAAAATATTACGTTCCCCCCAACAAACTTAGCATTCGCTCGCAAAACATTTGCGTTACCTCACAAAAGTAATACATGCTCTAGAGAAACTTTGCATCTAGAAAAGTATTGCTTTCCCCTGACAAACTTTGCGTTGGATCTCAGAAATATTTAAGTCCTCTTTCAAAATATTACGTTCTCCCCAACAAACTTAGCATTCGCTCGCAAAACATTTGTGTTACCTCACAAAAGTAATACATTCTCTAGAGAAACTTTGCATCTAGAAAAGTATTGCTTTCCCCTGACAAACTTTGCATTCGATCGCAAAAACATTTGAGTGAGTCCTCTTTCAAAATATACGTTCCCACAACAAACTTAGCGCTCGCTCGCAAAACCTTGGCATTACCTCACGAAAGTATTGCGTTCTCTAGAGAAACTTTGCATTCTCTAGTAAAACTATTGCTTTTCCTTGAGAAACTTGGCATTTGCTTGTAAAATATTTGAGTCTTCTTTCAAAATTATTGCGTTCCCCTGACAAACTTTGCGTTGGATCTCAAAAATATTTGAGTCCTCTTTCAAAATATTATGTTCCCTCGAAAAACTTTGCATTCCCTCACAAAACATTTGCGTCACCTCACAAAAGTATTGTGGTATCTAGAGAAACTTTGTGTCTAGAAAAGTAATGCGTTCCCCTGACAAACTTTGTGTTGGAACTCAAAAATATTTGAGTCCTCTTTCAAAATATTACATCCCCCCAACAAACTTAGCATTTGCTCGCAAAACATTTACGTTTCCTTACAAAAGTATTGCGTTCTGTAGCAAAAGTATTGTTTCCCTGTCAAACTTGGCATTTTTCCTTCCACCTCACATTGTTTTCATCACAAAAGTTTTACAAGTGAACACAAAGTTTCTCTTTATGTGCAAAAGCAATGAAATATATATATTTTTTTTGCCCTCCCACCTCATTCTTTTTACCATCTTCATGCCCCTATAGTATGGAGCCCCTAAAGGGACATGGTGATGGGAAAAGCATTGGAAGAAATTGTATGTCAATGCTTTTGCATTCTCTCGCATATGTTTTACATCCCCCGAGAACCTTTGCATTCGTTCGCAAAAAGTTTGCGTTTTCCCAAGAAACTTTGCTTTCGCCCGCAAAACCTTTGAGTTATTTGCGAGTGAATGCAAATTTTTTCAGGGGAACATAAAACTTTTGCTAGAGAATGCAATATATTTTTTCCATCGCTGTGTTCCTTTAAAAGCCCCGTACTACAGGGAGACATGTCGGACAAAAGAGTTTTTTATTTTTATTCCAAAAATGTTTAAAATGTAATTTCTGTAACCGAATACTATTAAACATAATACATAATTTAAAATGTGGTGAAAATATTCAGAAAAATTAAATAAAATTCTCATTTGATGCATGTCCTTTGTTAATAGACTAATTAAATCAACTAGTGAGAATGTTAAAATAGAGTTTATTTTCTAAAAGACAAAAATGCCCATTTGGGGAAACACCCAGCAAAACATTGTACTTCAAATTAACCCAAATAAAGATCATTTGTAATGTAATGCAGAGATGGCAGACAGAGTGCTGTCGTCACCAAGGTTTTCATAGTGGAGCCACTTGCTTCAGATGAGGATCTGACTGCGGACCATGAGGATGACTCTTTGAAGAATGGCAGACTGATCAATGGCAAGGATGTCAGTTTTAAACCCATAATGGATTGTTTTTTTCCATCATAACATTGCATATTTTTAAGAATATGTATTATAAATATTACTTTATGTTGAACAGGATTCATTAAAGAATTTGAAGGGGAGCGAAAACGGAGCTGGCGTTTCCTCTATTAAATATTTAGGTAAAGCATTTGGTTCTAGTCAGCGTGCATTTGTCACAAATGTGTGTATCAAATTATAAAAAGATTTTGCATGAAAAAAATGTGGATTCTGACATTTTCATCATGACAGTTTCATTTTTCATTATTATAAAGCAAAATCATAAAAGCGGAATCATAAAAAAATCCCATTCTCATTACTGTAAACATTTTATTAATTAGGATAAAATAAGTTCAGTGCAACAAATATTACCATAGTACATATTTAAAATTCTTCTTTTATATATATATATTTTTTATTTTTTATTTTTATGAATTGACATGAAAATAATGTCACAATGCAAAAAAAAAACAAAAAAAACACTTACATATAGCCATCTATATTTTCTTTATGCAAAATATATTTTTTATTTTTCTCTTTTGATTTTAGTAAGACCTGAAAATTGCTTGACAGTTTTAAAAATTATTTATGATTCATGATTTAATCTCAGAATTCATACACAGTTACACATCCTTTAACATTCTTGTGCCATTTTTGCATTCTTTTATGTCAGATATCCCCAGTGGTGACTCTCGCAGAGCTCCGAAAGGCCCTCGATTCCTCTCACAGCGCCTCGGCCCCGGTTCATCTGCACGGCTGACAGTTGAAAACACACAAGTAAAGGTTTACAACATACACAAAACACTCTCCAACAACCCTCAATATGATGGTGATCACTGTCATCTCAAGCAGAAAACAGAAACAAAGCACTTCTTATTTAACGTTAACATTCCCAATCCCACCAGAACCAGAGTCCAGATGTTGTGGAAAGTCCCTTAAGAAATTTGACAAGCACTCAGATATCACGGATCCAGAGAGAAACAGATTTCCTTAGGTAAGCAAGAGGGAGAGATGTTATTTTGAGCACAAAATTATTATTTTATTGTTATTATATATGTAAACCTTCCAGTTCTACTTGCACTGCTCCAAACAAGATTCGAACCCGTGTTTCCAGCATGGGAGGCGGGCGTACTAACCAGGACACTAAAGACTGCAGCCTCTAGTGCAGTGTTTCCCAACCCTGTTCCTGGAGGCACACCAACAGTGCACATTTTGGATGTCTCCCTTATCTGGCCCATATATTACTGGTCTTGGAGTCTCTACTAATGAGCTGATGAGCTGAATCAGGTGTGTTTGATCAGGAAGAGTTGGAAAATGTGTAGTGTTGGTGTGCCTCCAGGAACAGGGTTGGGAAACACTGCTCTAGTGCACCTCTTGAGGCCAGGGGAGTGAGGTTTACTTGCACAGCTCTTACTAGCTGGCCTCCTTTACACTCACCCCCTAAACCTCACTCCCATCCGGGTCATGGCACCATTGCAAACCCTCTGGTTCTTTCACCCTGCTCCGAGCGGGATTCAAACCAGAGTTTCCGGCGTGGGCTAAGTGCACTAACAAGGACACTAAAGACTGCAGCCTCTAGTGTGCCTCTTGAGGCCAGGGGAGTGAGGTTTACATGCACAGTTTTACTACACTCACCCCCTAAACCTCACTCCCATCTGGGTCATGGCACCATTGCAAACCCTCTGGTTCTTTCACCCTGCTCCGAGCGGGATTCAAACCAGAGTTTCCGGCGTGGGCTAAGTGCACTAACAAGGACACTAAAGACTGCAGCCTCTAGTGTGCCTCTTGAGGCCAGGGGAGTGAGGTTTACAGGCACAGTTTTACTACACTCACCCCCTAAACCTCACTCCAATCTGGGTCATGGCACCATTGCAAACCCTCTGGTTCTTTCACCCTGCTCCGAGCGGGATTCGAACCAGAGTTTCCGGCGTGGGCTAAGTGCACTAACAAGGACACTAAAGACTGCAGCCTCTAGTGTGCCTCTTGAGGCCAGGGGAGTGAGGTTTACATGCACAGTTTTACTGCACTCACCCCCTAAACCTCACTCCAATCTGGGTCATGGCACCATTGCAAACCCTCTGGTTCTTTCACCCTGCTCCGAGCGGGTTCGAACCAGAGTTTCCGGCATGGGCTAAGTGCACTAACAAGGACACTAAAGACTGCAGCCTCTAGTGTGCCTCTTGAGGCCAGGGGAGTGAGGTTTACTTGCACAGCTCTTACTAGCTGGCCTCCTTTACACTCACCCCCTAAACCTCACTCCCATCTGGGTCATGGCACCATTGCAAACCCTCTGGTTCTTTCACCCTGCTCCGAGCGGGATTCGAACCAGAGTTTCCGGCATGGGCTAAGTGCACTAACAAGGACACTAAAGACTGCAGCCTCTAGTGTGCCTCTTGAGGCCAGGGGAGTGAGGTTTACATGCACAGTTTTACTACACTCACCCCCTAAACCTCACTCCCATCTGGGTCATGGCACCATTGCAAACCCTCTGGTTCTTTCACCCTGCTCCGAGCGGGATTCAAACCGGAGTTTCTGGCATGGGCTAAGTGCACTAACAAGGACACTAAAGACTGCAGCCTCTAGTGTGCCTCTTGAGGCCAGGGGAGTGAGGTTTACACGCACAGTTTTACTGCACTCACCCCCTAAACCTCACTCCAATCTGGGTCATGGCACCATTGCAAACCCTCTGGTTCTTTCACCCTGCTCCGAGCGGGATTCAAACCGGAGTTTCTGGCATGGGCTAAGTGCACTAACAAGGACACTAAAGACTGCAGCCTCTAGTGTGCCTCTTGAGGCCAGGGGAGTGAGGTTTACACACACAGTTTTACTACACTCACCCCCTAAGCCTCACTCCCATCCGGGTCATGGCACCATTGCAAACCATCTGGTTCTTTCACCCTGCTCCGAGCGGGTTCGAACCAGAGTTTCCGGCATGGGCTAAGTGCACTAACAAGGACACTAAAGACTGCAGCCTCTAGTGTGCCTCTTGAGGCCAGGGGAGTGAGGTTTACATGCACAGTTTTACTGCACTCACCCCCTAAACCTCACTCCAATCTGGGTCATGGCACCATTGCAAACCCTCTGGTTCTTTCACCCTGCTCCGAGCGGGATTCGAACCGGAGTTTCTGGCATGGGCTAAGTGCACTAACAAGGACACTAAAGACTGCAGCCTCTAGTGTGCCTCTTGAGGCCAGGGGAGTAAGGTTTACACGCACAGTTTAACTACACTAAACCTCACTCCCATCTGGGTCACGGCACCAATGTAACCCCCCTGGTTCTACTCGCACCACTACAAGCAGATTCAAACTGGTGTTTCCGGCATGGGAGGTTGGCGCACTAACAAGGATGCGCCTCTTGAGGCAAGGGGAGTGAGATTTACTCGCACAGCTTCATTAGCTGACCTCAGTTACATACATTACATCCATATATTAACAATTAAATCATTTAATGCTCAAAATTACACTCCTCACTTAATTTTTTTTTTTTTTTTTGAAGTCTCGAATGCTCACCAAGGCTGTATTTATTTAATAAAAAATACAGTAGAAAATGAATATTGTGAGATATTATTACAATTTAAAATAACTATTCCTGTGATGCAAAGCTGAATTTTCAGCATCATTTCTCCAGTCTTCAGTGTCACACGATCTTTCAGAAATCATTCTAATATGCTGATTTGGTGCTCAATTATTTGAAAATATTATTGGTGCTCAATTACTAATAATGGTTCATATTATTATCAATGTTGAAATCTGTGATACATTTTTTTTCAGGATTCTTTGATGAATAGAAAGTTCCAAAAAACAGCATTTATTTGAAATAGAAATCTTTTGTAACATTATAAATGCCATTACTGACACTTTTGATCAATTTAATGCATCCTTTCTTTCTTTCTTGTTTTTATTTTATTTCATTTATTTATTTTATTTAAATCATACTTGCCCCAAACTTTTGAATGGTATTGTATCACGGTTTCCACAAAAATGTTAAGCAGCACAACTGTTTTCATCATTGATAATAATAAATAAATGTTTCTTGAGTAGCAAATCAGCATATTAGAATTTCTGAAGTATCATATATCTTTCTGAAGATGTCCAAAGTGCTTGAGTCATCGCCCTTCAGACCCTTTTGCCCAATTCTGTCTGCACTGTGGATCACCAGTGCCCCCAATACCTGGTCAAAGACTCCCCCCTACTGAAGGAGGACAGGTACTACATACTTTGTTACTACACAATATCATGATATTCAGATAATCGGTAATCATTTCCCAATAATATGAGTATTTGCTCTGCTTTTTCACAGATGGGTCTATGTGTGCACTGTAAAACAATGGTGCCTCTCAATACGGCCACATGTGTTGTGTGCGAGTCTCCACTGGCTCAACAACTGCAGCCGCAGGCTAGTCTGAGACTACAGGTAAATGTCTATCTGTAGTGGATCACTCCTGAGTCAATTAACTGTAATTGTAAATTAACTGTAATTAAATCAATTCAGTATATTATATCATTATTATTCTAGGATAAGTTAATCTGTGGCTCGTGTGGGACAGGAAACCCCTCTCACATCACACATTGTGTCACTTGTGAATCCCAGCTGCTTCAGCAAACCACAGTAAGAGCCCCACCTACCAGAAATCAGCATAGGATGCCTTAGCCAATTAGAGGTCTGCTGAATAATTGCTAGGATTGTGATAGTTATAATGGTGCTTTATCATTCCACAGCCTGTTTTAAGTGGACAGAGAGCTGCACCTATACCCAGTTCACAGGGCAAAATGGTCTCCTGCTCCAAGTGCAATAGAGTCAACCACTCGGATGCACGATTCTGCGACTGGTGTGGGGCAAAGGTGACAAACTTGAACTGTTGAAGACACATTTTTACAGCCATTTGTAAATTCAGTGTGCAAGGCTTCCGGTGTTATTTTTAGCTGTGCAAAACTTCCCAGAAGGACTCAAATGCACCATATGCTGGTATGCTATTACGAATTTAGACTACAACTCGCTAATCTAAATGAATCGGAAATACATAAATAGGAAATACATCAAAATTGGAAAGTAACCATGCTGAAAAATCTAATCTAAGCTGGTCAGGCTGGTTTTAGCTGGTCTCCCGGCCTGGTCATAGCTGATTTTAGAGGGGTTTTTGGTTAGTTAGGAGACTGGGAGGCCAGCTTAAACCAGCTACTTCCAGTTTAAACCAGCTAAAACCAGCCAACCAGCTTAGGCTGGTTTTAGCTGGATTTTTCAGCAGGGAACTGCGTCATGAAGCGGTTTCATGGGTTCTTTATGTCCTTTTTTTCTCACAGAACTTTTTTACCAGACTATATTCGGTGTACATTATAATATGTAGATTTTTTAAAGGTGCCATCAAACGTTTTTTTACAAGATGTAATATAAGTCTAAGGTGTCTCAAAATACCCTATAGATTTTTTTTTATTAATTATTTTAACTGCCTATTTTGGGGCATCATTAAATATGCACAGATTCAGGCTGCTTCCCCTTTAATTCCTCACGCTCGCGCTTGCCTTAAACAGCATAAACAAAGTTCACACAGCTAATATAACCCTCAAAATGGATCTTTACAAAGTGTTCGTCATGCATGCTGCATGCATACATCAGATCATGTGAGTATAGTATTTATTTGGATGTTTACATTTGATTCTGAATGAGTTTGATAGTGCTCCGTGGCTAATGCTAACATTACACACTGTTGAAGAGATTTATAAAGAATGAAGTTGTTTATGAATTATACAGACTGCAAGTGTTTAATAATGAAAATAGTGACGGCTCTTGTCTCCATGAATACAATAATAAACGATGGTAACTTTAACCACATTCAACAGTACATTAGCAACATGCTAACGAAACATTTAGAAAGACAATTTACAAATATCACTAAAGATAACATGATATCATGGATCATGTCAGTTATTATTGCTCCATCTGCCATTTTTCGCTATTGTCTTTGCTTGCTTACCTAGTCTGTTGATTCAGCTGTGCACCGATCCAGACGTTAATACTGGCTTGTCTAAAGCCTTGAACATGAGCTGGCATATGCAAATATTGGGAGCGTACATATTAATGATCCCGACAGTGTTATGTTGAGATTCGCCTGTTCTTCGGAGGTCTTTTAAACAAATGAGATTTACACAAGAAGGAGGAAACAATGGAGTTTGAGACTCACTGTATGTCTTTTCCATGTACTGAACTCTTGTTATTCAACTATGCCAAGATAAATTCAATTTTCCATTCGATGGCACCTTTAATAAAAATATCATTGTGTATATTTAACAAAGTTTGTATTATATAAACTAAATGCTGTGTGGTTTTGTGTTTATACTTGCAGCCCGGCCACAAAGTCAGCACTGTGACGTGTTCTCAGTGTGGAGCTAGCAGCCACCCATATGCTAATTACTGTGGTAGCTGTGGTGTCTTCCTGGACGGCCCACCCAGGACGCCCTCACAAGTAATCCAAGGACAGGACGCACTGGAAGCTGATCAGGTACAGCACACGGCTTGTTTGGTGCTCATAAAACATACAGTATTATATCTTCCTCTCTCCCGCTCTTTCTCATACAGTCCTCAGCCACTTGGCAAGCCGTTCCTGCACCAGAATCTACAACCGTGCCTCCAGCTGCGGGTTTGCGCATGTGTGCAGATGCACAGACACAGACAGTGGGTCTGTTTTTCCCATCCAGCATTGAGCTGAAAAAACGGAGCCAGCAGAGGGAAATGGAGATTAGCAGACAGGAACAGATGAGTGACAGGAAGCCCCTCCTCACTGCCATTAGTCCAGGTCGAGGTAGGCTACTGTACAATATGATATGATTTTTTTTTTTTTTTTTTTTTAAACAACTAAATATGCCTGACTTTTATATTTGTTTTTATTGTATGTATAATTCAGGGTTCTGGAGGAAGCAGCTGGATCACATCTGCGCTCATCTGCGCAGTTACACTCAGAATAATAATGAGTTCAGAGCTCTGATTGGAGAACCTCGGCTGGGCAGAGTAGGACCAACAAAAATTATACATTGAAATTTTTTTTACATTTATTTAATTATACCACTATTATTATTAATTTTATATACTTTTTATTGTTTTTTTGTTTTATTCCTTTTGTTTTATTCCTTAGTTATTATTATTAGTGGGTATTTGCGTATCCTGAACATGTTGCGATTTTGTCAATCTGCTCTCTAGATGATCTCTGCTGTTATTCAGGAGGACAGCTATGAAGTCAGTCTGCGCATCAATTTCATCTCTGCCTCACCGGAGGGATCCAGGGTAAGAAACACTCCTGAGGGCTTTTATATTGAGTCTGAAGTGTCTCTTGGGTATTGCATGTTTTTCAGCGTGTGTGATCATACATGTTGTTTTTTCCCAGTCGTCATCTGCAGGACAGCAGAGCCGATCTGGGGCATCAGAGAGTCAGAACCTCAGTGCTGTGACAGAAGGCAGGAATTCAGCCAGCCCGGGTACAAACACATTTTGTTTCTGTCATGATCGGGCCTTTCCATTTACTTCTACTGCTGTTATACTGAACTAATGATATTTTCGATTGCCTACTAAACTTTAAACAAATGTCATTAAGGGGCTGTTTACACAAGACCATTTTCAACCAAAAACAGGAAACTTTTTTTTTTTTATGCGTTTTGGCCATTCATTTACACGACAATGGTGTTTTGGGGGCCTGAAAATGAAAACGGGTTTCAAAGTTTTTGAAAACGATACTTTTATCATCTCCATGGAAACTACAAAAACGTGAATTTGTGAAAACGGTGACTTCATGCGCATGCGTATTACACGTTCAGTCTATAGGTGCAAAGTATTTCTTTACAAAGTGACATCGCCAACTACTGGCCTGGCATGAATAATACAGTGTTTTTAGACGCTTTCGATGATACGTGTAAACGGGAGATCGTTTTGACAACGTTGTCGTCTGTAGGTGAAAAACGCAAAGGAAAAACTTTTCCATTTTTTAGTACATCGTCGTGTGCCCTAAGGCATTGTATTATTTAGTATGTTTATTAAGCCATTTTCATGATGAGGCCTTTGACTGGCCCCATTTATTTCACAACTTAATCATGCAAGAGTAATATTAAAAATATTATTATTATTAAAACTTAACAATAGAATAATTTACAATAGTAAGAAAAAATTAAAGGGTTAGTTCTCCCAAAAATGACATTTGTCATTAATTTCTCACCCTCATGCCGTTCCACACCTGTAAGACCTTCGTTCATCAGCAGAACACAAAGATATTTTTGATGAAATCTGAGAGGTATGTGACTCGTCCATAGACAGCAATATAATCACCACTTTCAAGGTCCAGAAAGGTACTAAAGACATCATTAAAACAGTTGACGTGACTGCAGTGGTTCAACCTTAATTTTTTGAAGTGACGAGAATACTTTTTGTGAGCAAAAACAAAATGAAAATAACATATTTTATTCATAATATATATTTTAATGAATATTAACCATGCATTTGTTTCTCTTACTACTTTTTTTGATGAATTTATGTATTTATTAACAGAAAATGTACAAAGTTCTGATTATAATTATTTTCCTGTATTCCTCTATTTTACAGAGAGTAACATTAACACCGCAGCATCCTCAGCCAACAGAAAGAAGCAGAAAAAGATCTGGACATCAGACTCTACAGAAAAGCAGCCAGTGAGTATCACACACACATACACTGACATATAATCCTTTTTATTTATAAGACAAAGAAAGATTTCATCAGGATGGTTAATGTCTTTCTCAGGAGTCTAAAGACAGTCTTCTCCTAAAGGAGGTGGGGCCTGAGGGCCGGGGCCGGATCTCAATGGTGCAGCAGCTATTGGATGAGGTGAGGCTAAAGAACCGCACTCCAAAAAACAGCAAAGTTCATAGCTTCAGATGACTAAAGATGAGGTCACAAATCCAGTCATTTCAATAGGAATCCACAGAATCAGGAATTTCAAAATAAACTTGCAATTGCGAGAAAAAAAGTCACAATTACCAAAATTTGTAAACGAGTCTATATCTCAGAATTCTAACTTTCCCCCCTGCAATTACAAGCTTATATCTAACAATTCTTTGAAAACATAGTCAGAATTAGTCAAGTTATAAAAGTCCAGCTATACAACAGATCCATAGGGATCTCCCTATAGCTAGGGGGTAGCTGTATACATTTGGAAAAGGTGTGTTATAATTGAGGGTGCATCTGCAGGGTGCTGATCCAGCATGTTTGGGAAGTGATGGGCGTCCTGCTCTGGTTGCTGCAGTGCTAAATGGGCATCATGATGTCATACCTGTGCTGGTGCAGAGAGAAGCCGACGTTAACCAATCATCTGGACCGTGAGTTCAAAAACAAGCTTCAAGCTCCTTTTGATATGTCAAGTAATAATATGAGCTAAATTAATATTTTTATCATCTGTGTTTGTCGCAGGTTGAATAACACGGCCCTGCATGAGGCTGCAGCTCTGGGAAATGAAGGTCTGAAGAGCGTTGAGATACTCCTGGGGTGAGATTCACAAACAGGAATGGTGTTGAAGTTACAAAGGCTTGTTTTAAAATATAACTTGGTCTTGTATAGGTGTAACGCAAGTATCAGAAAGCAGAATGATCGGGGCCAGACACCGTATGATATTGCCGTGGCCGCCGGGAGCAGCTCCGTGGTTTCTCTGATGGCGGCTCACATGGGACAGGGTCTGCTACAGCGCCACACCAAGGCCAGGAGCATGTCTGGACTGGATACCTTCTCATGAGACAATGATTCTCTCATTGATTCCGTTGATGAAGCAAGATGTTAATTGTGTTCTGTTGTCTAATGTTCGCATCACCAAACTACACTATTAGTGTATCTACAGAGGTGGCAGCCAATGAGCATGAGGATTTTCTCCGACCCACACCATATACTGTATAATTTAAACACGCTTACTGTACTCTTACTACATGCTCAATAGAAAACTATGAGTAGTCTTCATCTCACCATTCAGATGAATCTTCACAAAAAGGCGATTTATTTCTTAATGTGTAGAACTTTTAAAATGATCACCTAATTACTAAAAGCAAAATAAAAACCGACACAATATTGAACATTTAAATATTTAATTAACAGGTGGCCACATTTTTATAATGTGTGTGCATACAAAAACTTGAGTGTTAAAAATAAACATTACTTTTTTAAACTACGAACAAGAAATGTCACTGTGTATACAGAGAAACAATATATCCTTCGCTTCGGTTTAAACATCGAACCAAATATAAAATGAAAAAGCATGTCATAATAAGCCTCAAATGGGACATAACACAACAAATATGACTGTGAAAACACAAAAAACTCTCCCTGACTGACATTTCAGACTATTTCCGGTTTGTGCTGTGCAGCATGTGACATCCTCAGCGGCGCAAGCGCAGGAAGAATGCGTGTCTGCACTCTTTGCTGTCCACCGGGTAGTATTTATCATAAAAGTCCAGGATGTACTCCTCTGTCTTGAAGCCAAACTTCTGGTACAGCAGCATGGCAGGGTTGCTCGCCGACACATGTAGGGTCACATCCTTTCCCATACATGTCTACAGAGACGAGACAGACAAGAGATTCCTGTATCAACTAGTGCTGCATTTGGAGAAAAAAATGCGCTAAAAATTATGAGATACTTGCATGTAAATGAACACACTGCCGTGCTTCACTCTGAAACATGCAGTGCATGTATTTATTCAATTAAATCACAGCCTAAACTAGTGTTGTCAAAAGTACCGACGTCAGTACCGATGATGTTGAGCAAATTCATAAACACATCTCATTGGTCATTGTGTTCACGCGCTCATCAGATATATCTGAGATTGGCTACAATAATCAATGCTTCAGAAACATGTTATAAATAAACATCAATAATGCTCTTCACCGAGCGCTTACAGATACACACGGGAGCATTTCGACCGCTGATACTTTCAAATGCTCCCACTTTCGCTCTCAAAACACTTTCATATTCAAATACTTCCATGTGCTTTCAAACACTCCTGTGCGTTGATCATTGTAGCCAATCATATACATATCTGATGAGCGTGTGGCCAATTAGAGGTGTTTATGAATCCGCTCAACTGGGGCATATTCTTCGTACCTCGCTTAATACATCTGAGATGATTTGACAGATGCCAGATCTTCTTATCGTGATAACTGAACTCTGGCTAATTTGGTTCTTAAAACGAATTTGCAAATTGGATTAAAATATCTGGATTAAGTTGTCTGAGATAACGGCGTGTTCTCGTGTGCTATGAAAAGGGCAGTTGTATCGATACACGAAACCACGATCAGCAATGCAGCGATTGGCTGGAGTCAAGATGGAAACGTAATGACATCAAAGAATGAGAAAAGACACCTGACGAAAAACTTGACGAATTTCTAGACATTTATAAAGAAACAGCCAAGCGAATAAATGACAGAAGAACGACATAAATGTTATAATAGATAAATGAAATGTGCACTATTTTTTTTTTTTTACATGATTACCCAATTATTTAGGCTATATTCACAGTTTCTAGTATTTGTACAGGCAATTTTTTATTTCAATGTTGTAATTAGCAACTAATTTACCTTTGAAGCATATTTGACAGCATTAATTAAAGTTTCTTAAGGGTCAAGATCAAGTTATCTGCATCTCCTGCGCTTCATCAAGCCACTCCCATAATATCTGTCGCGGTTCAAATTCACAAATGCATGTACGGCATAGACATCTGTACATCATGTGTGTAAGACTCCAATAAAAATTATTATGTAATTATTCCCTCACGAATGAATCTCTCAAAGAGTAAAACTGTCGGTGTCTATATTATGCCACTACACGGCATTATAGTATTATTTGCAAATTTATTTTTAAATCATTATTATTGTCCCTGGTTTACATTGGGGTACTCTTGTGGGAAAGTAGCAGTGGCTGGGACAGACTTTAAGCATCACCTCTGCTTAAAAAGATGCAATCTAATCCTGTTGACATGAAATAAACCTGCTCCCGAGCAGGTTTGAGCTTACGGACCTGTTGCTATGAGTCCAGGATGAGCGTCGAAGAACCGAACAATCCAAGATCATGCCAAATCGCCATCAGTCAAATCCAGCTAAGTGAGTTAGCGACGTATGAAGAATATGCCCCAGCACTCAAACTTTTTTAAATTTCAGTACTGACTTGGTACCAAAGTCAGTACTTTTGACAACACTACACTATATCATGATTTCAGTTTTATTTCAATTACCGTGTAGCCCTATCAACTGAAGCTTGTAAACTCCATGTGGTTATTTGCGACTCACCTGAATGAGATGGTAAATCATGAATGTGGCGATACCAGCTCGCCTCCATTCCGGATGCACCAGCAGGAAGGAGATGTAGGCCTCGTTGTACTTCACATCTGGCACCATGAAGCCAAAACCGATCACAATTTTCTTGTAAAGCACCACTACGCTGAAGTCTGGGTACTGGAGGCACTCTGATAGGTCGATACCTGATGGGCAAAACACCCCATTTTTATTCCTTCAGGAACTAGTTTTATCCAAAATCTGCATCTGACAAGAAGAAATGATGATTACCGGGCCAGAAGATGTCCTGACACATGGAGTTGACAGAAGGGATGTGATTGGGCCGTACGTAGCAGTAGTCTATAGGTGCGTCGGGTTCAGCAACCCAAGTCAGGTCCTTCCTGTGATGGTAAGCACGGATCTCTGAGAGTAAACGCATCTTCAGTGGCCGGCTCTCGTAGTCTCGCCTACGCACAGTAATACACATTATGAGAAACATACACAAAGCTACCAGGCAGGATTCTGTAAACATGGTCACTTGGTCAGTCATATGCTAATGTCCTCACAGCTCGTAACCGTGACTCTTTTTGAACTAGTTGGTTTTGCAGCTTAATTTTCATAAATTCTTTGGGTGGACTGAACTTTAAAGCACATCAACTAGGGATGTATCTGTAATAGTGTTGTCAAAAGTACCGAAATCAGTACTAAAATTTAAAAATTGTGCCGCTTTGAGCGCTGTTGAGCAGATTTGTAAACGCCTCTGATTGGCCATTGTGTTCACGCACTCATCAGATATGTCTGTGTTTGGCTTCAATGATCACCGCTTCAAAAACATGCTGTAAATAGACATCTTTGACACTCTTCACTGAGTGCTTACACAGATACACACGGGAGCTTTTGAAAGCAGGCGTCTATCAGCAGACCGGTCCACTGATACTTTCAAACACTCCCGCTCATGCTTCCGCTTGCAAAACTCTTTCAAGAGGTGTTTACGAATCCGTTCAACAGCTCTCAAAGTGTCACATTTTTAAAATTTCAGTACCAACTTGGTACCGATGTTGTTACTGTACTAAAAACTATGGATCTTTATGCTAGACCATTTCATGATCCTGAGGTATACAAAATTTGCTTCATTTCAAGACAGACTTGCCACTTTTTTTCCCCCTTTTATCTCTTTTAAAAGAGCAAAAAAAATCTGGTTGTACCTGATGTATGGCTTGAGCACTCTGGATGTGTAGGGACTCTTGATGGTCTGATCCATGCAGGCATCAGAACCCATCAGCCTGTGCCAGAAGGACACTGTGGGCTGATAGAACCCTTTCCTTATGGACACTGTTGACTGAGGAACAAAACACAAGACATTTATACGAGATTCTCAGTAGAACATACATTACGTACTGTACACATTTTCTTATGGCTTACTTGAAAGCGATCGAGTATTCGAAGGTCCTGGCTGGTGGTTCTGTATTTCTCCTCTCTGCTCGTCCTGAGGCTGGCCAAGCCCCCTTGCGCCCCATACACCCCCCCCACCAGGCTGAGTGTAGCACTCACGGCCTGATCCACATCTAGCAGGGGAAGCCCTCGCTCTCTTTTTGCCTGCCGCACGAGTAGCTTGCGATGCAGCCTTTTGGCCTGCGGCGTGACGGCCAGCGCTTGCGGACAGGCCTCCAGTCTGTGGAGCAGCATGCGCTCCTCGTAAAGGCTGATGAACGTGTAACGAGGGGCGGGCAGAGACACGCAGCCCTCACCCTTATCCTGGAGAACCTTCCTCCGCTCTATACCGCGCCCCCGTCCCGCTGGCAACAAGCCTTCGTCCTGGCCCTCGTCTTCCTCGCCATCTCTGCCCCGCTCCTCGTCTTCACTCTCCAGTTCTTGTTTGATCAGCTCGGCCGGACGTAGCTTTTTCCTGACCATGATGGTGCCAGTGGCCAAAGGCATGCTGGGAGGGGGAATATACTCCATCCCGGGGTCGATAACACCCTCGGCATCCAATTCTTCATCGTCTGATGGAAAGTAATACAATGATTAGAGATGAAGTGCTGTGACTGTCTTTTTTTTTTTTTTTGGCAAACATACATTTAAAATATCAATAATATCAAAAATATAAACTACAAGGAGTGGTTGCTAGGACTAGGGTGTTGCAAAGGTGTTCTGGTTGGGCACTAAGGAATTGCTAGGGACCTAAGAGTGGTTACAAGTTCTGGGGTGCTCGGTGTGGTCATCAATAGGATGTTGCCATGTGATTGCAAGAGTGTTGTGAGTGGATCTCTTAAAGGTAACTCTATAGCCGAGTTTCCACGAAATTACACGGAACTATTTGTCCCAGGAACTTTTTTCCCCCGGGAACTTTTTCCCCCAGACCTGTTGCGGTCTGTGTTTTCATCACAGTCTAAACTACCG
The DNA here is from genome assembly GCF_018812025.1 of Megalobrama amblycephala. Classification (NCBI taxonomy): domain Eukaryota; kingdom Metazoa; phylum Chordata; class Actinopteri; order Cypriniformes; family Xenocyprididae; genus Megalobrama; species Megalobrama amblycephala. The sequence continues at coordinate 20,504,734 of NC_063045.1, read as the reverse complement.
TGAAGATTAGGCATTTTAGTCCGATGACATAGGAGGACTGTGCACAACTTTACAGTTCATGCTGGATTTCATCCGCCGCATACAAGCTTAATAAAGCCTGAACCTCGTCGTCAGTCCATTGGTCGTAATTTTTAAACTCCATTGTTGATTCGAATAGCAAACAACTCCTACTGCACAAACCGCAATAGACTTTTAAAGTGGTGGTTGAAATAAAACGCTGCATGGAGTCAACCAATCAAAATGCTGCGTCAACCATTCAGCATGTTCAGTGCCCAAGTCCCACCCCCGAAAGTTCCTGAATTATAAAAAAGCACTACCTCACATGCAGGACTTTCTGAGGGGAAAATTTATACCCGGAACTTAATTTAGACCCTGGTCCCTGCGGTCGAGACACAGAGTGCCACCCCAAAGTCCCTAGTTCCTGGGGAAGTTCCTGCAGTGGAAACACGGCTTATGGCATCTTTTTGCCTATCTTACTATCAATCAAGTGGAAACTAAGTCTGATTGTTTAGAAAAGTAACTATAAACAGGTGTTTGGTCACTAAGCAAGTGCAACATCTTACCGTGGAACAGAGCTTGAGGGGGCATGACATCTGGAATGAGATCGGCCTCTGACAGCAGACTGGGCGTAGCAGAGTGTGAGGCGGGCGTTCCAGGGGCAGAGAAGTCAGGCGAAGGTGAGGGGGAGGGTGAGGTGAGTGGGGTTCTGTCTGATGAGCTAAGAGAGGAAAAGTCAATGACTTCACCCTTCTCCAGATACGGCTCAGACCGTCGTGCACGGCTGCCCAGTTTTACAGGAGTGGACGAGGCACTGCGGTCAAGAAACCCGGCCGCCTCCTTCTGTGCACGCCGGATCTCTTTTGCCTCCTGTGTTCGGGAACGCTTTTCTTTCAATTGCATGGCGCTTTCCACTGGATTCCGACTGCCACGCTTCCTCAAACCCTCCACGGTGATTATGGGGTCGAGAGACGGCTTCGACACAGCTGGAATAACAACATGCAGACCCCAAAATGTTACATTTAAAATGAAGGAAAAATACTGCATTACAAAATCACATTTTAACTTGCAATGCACAGACATTAAAGGAACACTTTTTTTGAAAATAGGCTAATTTTCCAACTCCCCTAAAATTAAACAGTTGAGTTTTACCGTTTTCGAATCCATTCAGCCAACCTCCGGGTCTGGCGGTACCACTTTTAGCATAGCTTAGCATAGTTCATTGAATCTGATTAGACCGTTAGCATCTCGCTCAAAAATGACCAAAGAGTTTCAATATTTCGTAATATCATTGCACCTGATGCACCCATGGTATGGCAGCAAAGTTCCTTGATTATTATGCCAGAATGAGTTCCTAGCCATATCGGGAAATCACAGAAAATCGTATACCTAGATATATCGTATACATATACATACCTAGAAAATCGCAACTTTTCATTTTCAGTCAGTCTTAGTACACAATGTAACTACAGAAGAGTCAAGTTTTAAATAGGAAAAATATTGAAACTCTTTTCATTTTTGAGCGAGATGCTAACGGTCTCATCAGATTCAATGAACTATGCTAAGCTATGCTAAAAGTGGTACCGCCAGACCCGGAGATCGGCTGAATGGATTCGAAAACGGTAAAACTCAACTGTTTAATTTTAGGGAAGTTGGAAAATTAGCCTATTTTCAAAAAAAGTGAAGTGTTCCTTTAAAATTTCCGATACCAATAAGCCGATAAATATTTTCATGTTATTGCAGTTATACTAAAATTCAATTTTATCTAAATAAATGAAAAACATGATTTGAAAATGAAAAGATATGTATTTTTAGATTTTCTCATTCAATTTCAGTTCAGGTTAATAAATTAATTGTTTTTTTTTAATATTAACTAAGTATGAAAACCAATATAGTACTCATATTGTGCATCCCTACATTTAAAATCAGCATGAAATGGAAATTCACCCTATATTACATTTTTCTTTTACCTTGTAATTTTTAATCAAAATGTCGTAACCTGATGTTTCGGTAAAACGAAAAACTTCTGTCTGGTGATATGTGCTGGACCAATCATTTTGGCCACATAAACTCCACCCCCTTTTTAACAATCAACTGTAAGCTTGCATTCAGATCTGCCTCCTTCCAATCAACAACCGATGGACAGAACCAAGTCTCAACCTGTATTTTTTCTTTCCAATAAAACCTGGATGTACATACAATACAGTAAAAATTTATCTGTCGCTACTTCCGTTACATCGCGACTTGAATTTTTACGTCGTAACATGAATTTTTAAAAACCTTAATCAGTTAACCATTATTTAAATTATGCTGAATCAAGGGATGGTCATTCTGGTGTAAACTACTACTACCTTTAGCCTTAATTGAGGCCGCAGAGCTTTTCTCCCCCTCAGGCCGTAGAGTAGGTGGGCGGTTCTGGACTAGCTTCCACCAGCCGGGTTCTCCGAATTCTTGTGCACCGGAACGGAAAAACGTCGGGCTGCCAACAGACAGACACCCTGCCACGGTGCTCCACCATGTGGACGTCTTCTTTCTGAGCATGTATAATCATAAAATGTAAACAAACTTTCTTTTCAAAATCAGGTTAGAGATTCTAAAACAAAGTATAAGGTAGTTTTGATACTCAGTCTCACCTGGAACCAAGTAGGAAGGTCCAATGCCGACTAATAAATGCACAAATATCTTCCTTCCATCTGAAGTAACCTTGTCGTCCGGTGCCCTCTAAAGACAGGTTATACATGGCCAACATAACCACCTATAAACATAAAATCAAACAATTCAGAGACCTTTTTTACTAGAATACACAATCAAATCACTTGATAAAAGTTTTTATTGGAGTTTTTTCATTGTTGTAATGCTATTTTGTTGTAAAGATTTTTTCGAGGACAAATGCTGAAATGTGCTTTCAGATACTTTTGCCTAGCTAACTAAATACGGTTTTGTTTATTTTAATTTGTTCCAAGTTTTTACCTGCTGCCATGTCAGCCTCATCCTCTCAAAACTCTCCTTTCCGTCTTCCGCACAGTCCGAGCAGGTGAACTTGAAGAAATTGTCTCCTTTCAGGTAGCTGGGCTGCTCTCCACGTAGCTGGGCTAAACCATACAAGGAGAAAAATAAAGGAAAGACAGCTCTGAGACCAAGCACACTTTTTTCAGACAATTCTTTATTGAGTCAACAAAGGCAGCACAAGTTGGACATCACATCTTAAACTGGTCACATATGGGTGTATCAGACATGTCGTCCCTTGTTAATGGTCTTCTCACCGGCCGGGATCCATTTGTGGCACTTGTCGCAGTAGAACGACATGTCCTCATTCCAGCTTCCCTCTCCGTCCTCACCGACGTCGCTGTTCAGAGAGTCTCCGCTCTGGTCGTGAGACAGATCCACAGACGCCTGGTCCTCCGATTCCACAATGAGGAGAGTTTCTCCCTCCACCTCGCCTTCCTCCAGGCCCTCAGACGCTGACGTGCACATGGTCTCCTCGTCCTGTGCCGTGAGACCCCTCTGGTCCCCACTGTCCATTCTTCCACCTAATAGATAAGAGGAAGTGATTAGATAAAGGGCTTGACATTTCATTTGTATCTTTGTTCTATTGCATTATTTTGTTTAATTGTTCCTATTTTGTGTAACTGTCTTTAATAATGTTTGAACTTCTTATTAGCTATGCTAGTAGTTGTGGTGGTATAGAAACTGATCATTGTGAAATTTCAGTGGTATCTAAAATGGTGGTATCATAACAACCTTATTACATGGGCCAGAAACAACGAAAACAATAACATTTATTATTATTATTATTATTTATCAAATGTTCGTTTTGGGTTTTTTAGTGACAGTGACGATTAGTTACCACAATTTACTATTGTAGAAACTGTAGAAACCGAGGTATTTCGCGAGAAAAACACGAGTAATAGTTGTCCAACTGTAAATTAATTGTAAATAATAATGATTTGTTGTATCAGTGTATCTAGTCGGACTTATGAGCTGTGTGTCCCCGCCGTGTCAGCCTCTCGTCGTTCTCGCTCGGCCACGAGCTCTCTTGTCAGCTGGATCTGTTCCTCGAGGACGCGCAGGTTCTCGCGCTTCCGCTCCACGCGCTCCAGATCCCGCAGTACTCCCTCGCGCAGCCTCTGCGAAGGTGACAGATGATTTAACATATAAACTGCATATTTTATACAACTCTGATGTGGCATTTGAAGTAATAATGAAAGGTAAAATTACAAATAGCTTCCCATTACACTGGTACGATGTAACTGTGTTAAGTTTCTATAAAAGTATTTGATAACACATTTATAAACTGTAAAACCAGCAACTGCCAGAGTTGGAATAAAACGATTCCCTCTGAACAGAATATTTCAGCCAAAATACCTACTGTTACTATAGTAAAATGTATACTATAGTAAGTTATGTTTCTGCATTAGATAAAACAGTAAAAACCGATTGTCTTGCATATCTGTACTTATTTTGATGCCATGCATACTGTACAAACAGGGTAAACAAGAATGAATACTTCAATAACAGTGCCTCATAAAGGCATGGTGTTGATTTGGCTTGTAGGGCAAGAGTGTTTTTACCTGTCTGTCCCAGTTCTGCTTGATATGAACGCCTGCAACTGTGCTGATAGTGAGCGCTATCGATAATCCCAAAACAACCTTAGAGGTCGCAGACATAGTTATGAAGCATTACTGTGAATAAAACTACAGTAGGATGATAGATGGCTAGAGCACTTTGATAACAGAATGGAGCGGATTCCTTTGTGGTGGTTTCAAGAGGATATCAGGCGCTTTTCTGCCGCCTACCGGCCAGGAGCAGCGATGTAGTCGAAGGTTGACACGCTCACTGCGCATGCGCAGTATTCACATACTCTCAAATTTGATCGGACTGCGAAATTGTTAAAATATTTTGCGCAGTATTGAATTAAAAATATTTTTTAATTCCAGTGTACAGTATAGCCTACAATATTTCAATACAACATAACCAAATATTTTAAGTAGCCTAACTATGTTATGAAATAATGACTGAAATTGTCAAAAATATCATTAGTCACAGGGTTGGGCAAAAATACATCAAAATGTATTTTAAAATAAAATACCAAATACCTCAATTTTAAGTGTATCATAATAAACTGCAAAATACAGCAGCCACACCATGTATCAAAATAAACTACTGTATTTTTGTATTTTAAAAATACTAAAAAATACTTTTACAATGGAGCATGAAATTTCTTCGCAAACCTTCCATCAATTGGCCTATTTGATCTATCCCTTCACCATTACACTGTCTCAGTTGATTAAGTAAACAATGTTTGATAGCAAGAGCTTTTCTCTGCCTGAGTCAATCAATAAATCTGACCTATGCAACCAGTTAAAGGATTTGTGGATTAAAATATATAGAAAAAACACTAGAACAATGTTATATATTTTGTTGACTTGTGTATTTACATTATCCCAAATGTTTCCAAGAATGTTTAAATCCAGAGTAATATGCAATTTTAACCAGGACACGTCACCTATCAATGACATCATACCAGCGTTACCCTCGGTTTTATTTTGTAGAAACCATGGAAACACCAAATATTTTCCTCATCGGTCTAATAAAACATATTATATGATTCCACAAAATCAAGGATAAGCGACTGAATAAGCGACTTCTAGCGGCGAAAATTTACATATTGTGGATTTAACAGATAAAATATTCACATATCCCTGTGATCTTCCAGATGAAGGTTAGTTTTAAAGTAACCAGAAGTTTAATTTTTAACAGTTTGCGAATGACTTATAATTGTATCCTAGTTTAGTTACTTGGTGTTTGGTAACGAAGGGCCTACTTTGCATCAGCAACACTGACTGAATGACAAACAAGTCATTCATAAGAAGACAACTGACAGCACCTGTGTTCATAGCAACTAGTTTATAACTAATTAATCAACTGAATGTTAATCATAAGTATAGGGGGCTGCTGCTCGGTATAGTTTTCAAGAACATTATGTAAATTGGTAAACCATTTAACCTATAGACTACTAAAACTAAACGAATCTGTTCTGAACTCAACAAGTCTGGGCAAATTATTGAGTAGGCACCAATCAGAGGTTGCATTTTTATGATGTCATCATGTAGACTTCTCACAAAGTATTTTACAATATTTTAAAACTACAAAAATACAAAACACTAAAGTATTTTGATACAAAATACAAAGCCATTTTCATCAACCCTATGAAATACAAATTACAAAATATTATTTTGTATTTGAAATATGTATTTGAAATACATGTATCATAAATACTGCCCATTCTTGATTAGTCATTTTTTCTTTTTTTGCGATATATTCCACTAGTTGTGTACTGCACATTTTAGAAATTTGTACAATTTGCATAATACTTCATACTACTGTGCAGAAATATGGTAATGCTGTTGATTTGCAGTGACTGCATTTGACTAGTTATCTTTAGCACTACTTGCAATTTATAGTCCAACATGTTTTTATCAGCTTTTATCAAAAGTCACACGCCTGGTGCAAAGACTGGTGATTATAGGCAATTGATCTGTCACCAAACATCAATAAAAGGGCAGTGGGTTTGACTGAAGGTCTTCACTAATGTAGAAATACACAAGGGTTATTTTGTGAAATAACATCTTTGGTTCCTCACTTAGTTTTCCACTCATTCTTCATTTTTAATTTCCTCTCTTTCTCTCTTGCCCCAAGTCTGAATCCACATGTTAAGAGTCATAATGTATTCTGCACATCATCTCCTCCCTCTCCTGCAGAAGTGAGTTGGACTCCTCAGTCCACACATTGTACTGGACAGAACAGTTTCTGAAGCACAGTGTGTGTGTGTTATGAATGAGAAATTTTGTTGGACTTTTGTCGCTGCTCAGATAAATAGCAAAGGTTGTGTACCATTCCAAACTAAGCTGAGAATCCCTTTTGAATCACTTTTCCCTTTTGAACTGTGGGAGAAAACAGAATGCAGAATTCTAATTCATATTCGATAAAGTAGAATTAAAACAGAATGAATTCAACTGTGTATTTCCAAAATTAAAGTGTAGATTTTTTTTTAGTATGAACCACCCATGAACATGTTACACTCTCATGAAAAACCTTTAACATCCATGAAACCTTTTCTACTGTATAAGTTCTATTGGAAAATGGTTCTTTAGATAAAAAGTTCTTCACACTCTTCATCTTAAGTGTTCTTTACACTAAGATAAAATGGTTCTTTTAAGAACTGTTCACTGAAAGGTTCTTTGTGGAACCCAAAATGGTTCTTCTATGGCATCGCTGTGAAGACCCCCTTTTGAATTTCACTGCATAGCATCTCAAATGATGGTTTAATCATTCTGAAATGCCTAAGCCAAAGTCTGTCATCAGAATGAATTGGTACAATGACCTCCAAGAAACGTCTCACATGATTGTGTTCACAAACACCAGGCAGATAACATTGTGTTTTGTCTATGCGCTCAAGCCATTTATGATGGAGGAAAAAAGAGTTACAGTGGTTTCCCCAATTGCAGCAACTTCCATTTTTATTACTGATATTTTGCCCCAATTTCCCAGGAAGTGATGATTTTGTTCTCTTGAACACATGGGATGAAAACGTTTCTTCATCCGAAAGTTTTGCGCACAAGTTAAATTCGCATCTTTGGATGGAAAGGTTCCAAAAGGGGTATTTGGCAGCAATGCCGGATAGAGGAACCATTTCTGGTTCCCCAAAGAACCTTTTTCTTACTTTGAAGAACATTTTTAAAATCTTAAATTTTTTTCAAAATAAAGAACCTTTTGTGCATTTGAAAGGTCCATTGATGTCAAAGGTACTTCAAGGAACCATAGATGACAATAAAGAACCGGTAACACTTTACAATAAGGGTCATTAGTTAAACATTAGTTAATGTATTAACTAAAATGAACTAACTATGAGCAATACATTCACTAATCTTCGTTAACATTAGTTAATGAAAATACAGTTGTTAATTGTTTGTTCATATTAGTTCTCAGTGCATTAACTAATGTTAACAAGATTTTAACAATGTATTAGTAAATGTTGAAATTTACATTAACAAAGATTAATAAATGTTGTATAAGTGCAGTTCATTATTAGTTCATGTTAACAAATGTAGTTAAAGGTGCAATATGTACGATTTTCTGTCCGCTACAGGTCGCTAGAGCCCTATTAAAAACAAAGGCGTAGCTTGATGACGCCAAGTTTGAGCGCGGAATCTTGGGACATGTGGTCTTCACCTCGCAGCTGGTGCAAAAGAATTGGGATAGGACTCGGGAAGAAATCATGTTCATGGATGCGATTATTAACGTTCCTGTAGTATGAAGCAGAGCAGGGCGAGTGTTGTGGGAGCTGAACGAGGCCGCTGGAGCGATTGCACAACACACGCCTCACGAGCAGCAGAACTTTTATTATGACACAGTCGCCAGCGCCGCTTCCGCTTTTCCGGTCATGAGTATGAGGTAACACAGCTCTGTTTATCATATTAGATACATTTGAGTGTGTTTAAAATGATGTTATAAGGTTACTCTGTGCGTTCGCTCGGTGGCTGCTGTGAGACACTGTTGCACACTGCAGTAAGATAGATCGATTTTAAGAATATCATATTAAATGCTGGATGGCTTGTGCTGATAAATGGCATGCAATTTGTTTATTTAAAACGTATTGTATGATGGAGAAAATGCTATTTTACTGTTACTAAAAATAAAGCTGCATCTGATTATGCTATGTTAGCTACTTCACAAAATAGTGTATTTCTCTGAGGCATGGTAAAGCATGGTACTCGCAAAAAATCAAGAAAATTAGATTTAAACAATAAGACTAAACACTAAACATTCGTTTTGTCTATAAATCTATCAAAGCAGTTGTTCCCTTGTCTATTAAAACATGCAAAACTTTGGTATTTCCATGGTTTCTACAAAATAAAACCGGAAACTGAAGGAAACGCGGGTATGGCGCAATTGACAGCCTTGGTTAAAATTGCAATTTTCTCACGATTTACAAATAGTTGGAAACATTTGGGATATTATAAGTACTCAAGTGAACAAAATATATAACACTGACCTAGTGGTTTTTGGATATTTTACTGCAAAATTCTTGCATATTGCACCTTTAACTAATAAACCTTATTGTAAAGTGTTACCAAAGAACCTTTATTTTTAAGTGTTTTAAAGTGGAAAATATGTATGTGCCTGTGCGATAGTCAAAGCCTAAGTCAGAAGGATGAACATGCACATCTGGTGCTCAGAGTTCCTCAGCTGTGGGGTTGCCATAAAGGTTTGTTTGATGGAACACCCCTCGTCAGTGACAGCTAAAGCAAACATCCAGCTGTCCCAAGCATGCTGTACTCCACCCCCTCACCTCCACAGCTCTGTAATTGTGCTTACTGCTGTTGGCAGATGTGGTTGTTCCCAAAGGCCATAAACTGCTTGGGCTCAAACAGGGATTTTGGAAGTGGAGAACCCTAAGCATGTTGCATTGACACTTTCGTTCTAGCTTTGAACAGAGGGAATTTTATCTTGGAAATGCTGTTGTTGTGTGTATTGGCACATTACTTTTAACAGAAACTGGTTTATGAGTGGCTCCTTTCTCATTATTTTTTTGGTCCCACACTTTGAAAGTGAAGTAGACTTATCAGCTGGGTGCTACTCAGCAGCATCCTGTAAGAAATCAGCATGGGAATAAATGTCTTGCTACTAAGGAAACAGATTCCCTGGCTGTTTGTTTATCTGTAGACTGTCCTTTTCTTTATCAGGTCTGGAAATGATGTGTGAACCTCCTCCCTCCAGTTGAGCTACAATGTTTTACCTTGCCTCATTTTAAACAGTTTCTGAGAAAAAGAAACATTCTGTGTTTGTGTGAGTGGGTGGATGTGGACAGTGTTTTAGATGTATCTTCAAACGTTCAATGAACTTTGGGGCAAAGCTTTGGGTGAACATGAACTGATACACGGTTTAAAAGGAAGAGATTACATCCTCATATACATAATTTGGTAATTGCACATCTCATCAATAAGCTATATGTTTTGAGCTGTCATTTAAACCCGTAGCAAAAACAGTGCAGATGAGTTGCGCACTGAAGTTTAATCTTACGGGTTTGTTCAGATCTTTAACCTTAAATAATAGTTGCACCTTAGAAAGCACCACTTATATAATAATCATACAAACATTACAAATAGAAGCTTGTTAGCAAAGACTTTAATCCTTAGCAAACAGACTGCAGACAAGAACCCCGCTTGTTTACTTAATGAATAACTGGGGTAAAACATGCTTTTTGGGAAGAGTAAGACTCATGCATGAGTAATATTGATTTTGCAAACAGTAACTCTGTGACATTTCGTTGCACTCAGCGTAAACTGTAGTTATCTCAGATTACTGGAAGTCTTTCCAGAGCTAATAATTACATCACCTACACATGTTTGAGAGGAACACCTTGTTATTTAAGCTTTATTCAACCTGACAAGGAAAAGATAATGGGGTTTTGCAATTGCTAGCTGGGGGTGGGGGGTATGGGGGTACTCTTGGACTTAATTTGAAGAAGGGAACTGAGTGTTACCCCCATTGAGTTGGGTCAAACCATATTTGACTGACTTTCAGGCAAATACATGTCAAGGACATGATCACTGAAGTGTTTCAGACTGAGAGAAAAAAAGAAAACTAGGCAATTCTCCCATTATGCACTATGTTAGGGAAGAATTATCATAATGACATAATAATGACCGATTATGAATATAATGATAATTCTCTTTTGCATCAACAAAAACAGACTTAGAAAAATATTCCCTTGAGTAAAAAGTGTGACTAGCCCGGTGTTCCTGACATCAAACTACCACAACAGTAACTGTGATACCACTAAAGTACGTTTGTAAGGGTAGTATTAGAAAATTGATAACTATAATGCTTTTAAAATAACTGTTTTATGTTTATATTTTAAATAGTTTATCATTCGACGTCCCACCGAATACTCACAGCCCTCTACGCTTCCCACCGTGTGCTTTTGGATACTACGCGTGACGCGGTTGGTTTAAAGGGCCTTGATTGACAGGCGTTTATCCAATCAGATGTCAGCATCAGGTCGCGTATAAGCTCCAGAAGCGGGCGCCGAGCCAACTCGCAAAAAGTGCCACGACTCCAAAAGTCAGCGGCGATTCTTTATCACTGTGAGTTTGAACGCAGGTAAGCGCACGCTTTTTATCACCCTCAAGTGTTTTTTTCCCACCACCAATGCAGTTGCTTTATTATTTGGCTAAGGTTTGTCAGTCTGACAAACTGTTTTGTTGAAATATTGCTTGTTTAGGTTGTATTTGAAAATGATTTGTATTCTCAGATGGTTTGAACTTGTGTATTTTAGCAGTCTAATTCAAAGCATTTGTCTTCTGCTCGAGAGTACGTGTCCTTACTGATGCTTTCGTTGACTTTGTCACTTTATAGTTTTAGTCTTTCTTTATGTCTTGTTGTGCTTACTGTACCGTTCTGAGGAGAGGTATTGTTTGTTTTGTGTCTTTTACATTTGATTTAATATGCTTTTAGAGTTTGGAGTTGCTTCATCACCAATCATAAGAGCAAGTTCATTTTAGGTTTTTAACAATTTTAAAATTTGCCAAAAGTTAATTGTATCGTCCTAAAAAAATAATAATGAATGAATCATGTTAATAACCATCCAAAATGTCTATTTACTTTCACTTTTTAAAAACTTTACATTTGCCTTTTTTTTTTGTAAGCAGCATGAATTTTTTTTTTTTTTCCTTCAGGAGGAAGTTAAAAGATACATGTATATAAAAAACTTTCAGAGTATAGCAAAGAAATGTAATTAAGGGGATACATGGAGTAGAAATAACCATATGACAAAGTTCCCTGAAATACTTTTTAGAGACAGAATTCTTTCAGACCTTATTATGTAACGTCGGCGATGTTGCTGAAAGGGTTAATGTCCGACATAGGAAAGCAGCCCCCTTTCACTCAGATGTGGAGTGTGTCCTGCATATAGGAGCTCTGCATTTCCTGTCTTCTGTTTGTCACATTGATCCATGTTAGTAGAGCCATATCAATCATTTTAACCATCATTTTTATTTGCAAAAAAAAAAAAAAAAATGAGGGTTTCATGACATGGTTCAGGTTTGTTTTTACTAACAAACCAGAAGCATTACAATGATTTTGGATATGCACCATGGTAATACTACGGAGTTCTTTGTTGTTCAGTACAAGTACTGTGGGATTACAATCTGATATTACTGTGCCATCACTACAGCCACATTGCTTTTTTTGTAATAGGTTGCTTTAGGCTATTCGCTAAAAAGCAAAGCAGTGCATATATTATAATGCATATGCTGATAAGAGTATTTCGTTCATCTCCAGTCAGTATACTCCCCCTTACCTGAGTGCCTCAGGCAGATATTTAGAGACCCCCTCTCTAGAAATTCCAGGCAAGAGTTTCACTGGCTAGTACAACGTGAGGTTGGGGGAAGGTTATTGTGGTCTGCTGCACACAGACCTGTCCCCTGGAAACTGCATGTATGCCCCTCTCTGTGTGAGGGAATGCTGAAGAGTGTGGTCTCAGCGGGGTGTTGCATAACATGAACTCTAGTGGGCAAAGATATGGAGGTGCTGTTTTCAGTGAAAATAACTTTTTTTCTTTTTTCAAAACTTGCAAGAGGGAGAGATTTTTCACACTGTCTCAAGGCATAATTTTTTTCTGACATCCACTCAGGACTCTGCAACAAAGGGCCTTTTTTATTATTTATTTTTCTTTTTTGCCTCCTCATGGAAGCCGAATATATGACCAGTCAAATGAATAATACATGACCAAGCAGAATAAAAGACTTATAGGCGACAAATATGCTGGTGAATAGTATATTACTGTCAGTAACTGAAAGCTTTTGCTTTTTCTCGATGCTGCATCCACGCATATAGGTGACAATATAAAGTCCTAGACAACAGTCGTATTAGCCAATGAAACATTAACAAAACGTGATGTGAAAACATTCTAAAAAGAACATCTTTGTGCATTTATTAAAGACATCTATGACTCTACAGGAGTTAATAATTGGGGCATTTATCTGTTAGAAAATGGTCAAAAATAACACTTTGCAGGATACATTTTCCTTTTGTCTTTCTTTTGTCTTTTGTCTGTACTACAACATTTTGTGTGAAATGTTCAGAGAATCTTGTTGTCCATTAGCACTGAATAGTCCTTGTTTGCATGTTTGAGTGTGTCAACAGAGCAGTCTTTTTCTTACAAGGTGCTGATGGCTTTTTTGTACTTCTGTAGGATCAGGATTAGGAGGGACAGGACTGAGCAAAGATGGATGTGTACGACCCTCAAACTCTGGGAATTGTGGTGTTTGGTGGCTTCATGGTGTTCTCCGCCATTGGCATTACGCTCGTTTCAACTTTTTCCATGAAGGAGACATCTTACGAAGAAGCCCTGGCCAAACAACGGCAAGACTCCGGAAAGACCCAAACCCAGCGCTCTGACAAAAAGAAAAAGACATCTGAAAAGAAAAGCAAGGCCAAAAAGAAGGAGGAGAAGCCAAATGGGAACCTTCCAGACTCTGAGCCTGAACCCGAGTCCATCCCTGAACCTGTGGTAGATAACAGTGAGCCCAAAGCATTACCCCAAGTTGAACCAGAACCCCAACCTGAACCTGTGCCTGTTCCTGAGCCTGAACCTGAAGTTAAGCCCAAGCCAGTTGTACCTGAACCAGCTCCTAAGATCGTTGCGTGTGCTGCCCCTCCCACTGTAAGTGCTGTGGTGGCCCCACTTGCACCTTCCCCAAAAGAGAAGAAAAAGAAGAAGGTGGCCAAAGTGGAACCGGCCCCCGTCAAGCCTGTGGAGGTCCCAGAAGTTGTAGTCAAGGTGGAACCAGTGGTTGCAGAGGTGGCGGTGAAAGCAGCAGTTGCTCCTGAGGTTGCTGCTCCCCCTAAAGCTGAAGAACCCAAAACTGAAGCTCCAACCAAGAAGAAGTCTAAGAAGAAGGCTGAGCCAGGTGAGTCTCTTTGGTCATATCTATTGAGGATAGTTGTAATAGTAGTGGTTCAAACTTGCACTGCTTGCAATACCCTCATCAATCCATTCTAATTTTGAGTTTCTTTGAAGTGGTTTCTGCGGAAACGGTCGATGTCCCCCAGCCGTCACCATATAAAACTCTGGTCTCCAGTCTGAATAGTGCTTCGTTCAGTGAATCTGAGACACAGAAACTCTTTGAGATCATCAGCAAGAAGGCAGGAAAGGACTCCTGGCAACTGGTACGAAGTCTTCAAACTGTTAATACTCCTTATACGTATTAGCACTCATGTCTCTGTAGCGAGTTAGCTCAAAGGGGTAAATATTCATAATTAATCATTACATCTCTTTCCTTCTCTCATTGGCAGGCATCTCAGAAGGGTGACCCCTTGGCGGCATTGAAGAAGCAGCTGGAGGAGAAGGAAAAGCAGTTGACCGCTGAGCAGGGCAATGTAGCTGCAGCCAAAAACCGTGTCCGAGAGCTTACCAAGGTAACACGTGCCAACATGTACAAGTAAACCAAATGAACTAGTTTCTACTCATGATCAAGCTACGTTAGTGCAAGGCCATGAGTGACTGTTAAAAAATCTTTTTATTAGTCCTGGAGTAATGTTCAGTGATGGACTGGCCATCCATCCAGGGTGTTTCCCTGCCTATGCCTGGGATATGCTCCAGCATCCCTGCAAACCTAAAAAGAACAAGCAGTTTGGAGAATGGATGGAGCAATGTTCATGTCGAAAACTAGTCTTAACCCTGTTTTTACCTTTACTCCAACCATAACCATTAAAGGGATAGTTCACCCAAAAATGAAAATGATCCCATGATTTACTCACCCTCAAGCCATCCTAGGTGTATATGTCTATATTCTTTCAGATGAACACAATTGGAGATATATTTAAAAATATCCTGGCTCTACCAAGTTTTATAATGGCAGTGAATGGGAGGTGTGTTTTGAAGCCCCCAAAAAAATGCATCCATCCATCATGAATATAATCCATATGGCTCCAGTGGGTTAATAAAGGCCTTCTGAAGCAAAGCGATGGGTCTTTGTAAGAAAAATATCCATATTTAAAACTTTATTAAGTATGATAACTAGCTTCCGGCAGACGGCCCTATGCATTGATTTGCGGCGGAAGTAACCCCTGACCCGATGCAATGACGAACGCGGAAGCGCAGAGGATAGAGCAAAACAAGACATTGGCCCTGAATTAGATGAATTAGGATTTTGATATAAGAGAAGAGGAGCTTGAGTTTATTGCACAGCCATATTTGTTTAAAACGCAAGAGGTGTCTAATCTTGCGATACTCCTACATCTGCCGTAATGCAAGTCGACAATTCGTTAATAACACCCCACCCTGAGCACCTAATTCTAAGCCTGTCCTGATCTCAAAAATTTGATTGGTTGGTAGATATGTTGATCACGGTCTGGGTCATGAACTGTATCTCTGACTCTCACTGCTCTGGCCAATAGGAGCTGAGCTCTGCAAAGAGCAAGATGACATCCATAGAGACCCGTATGAGCTCTGAGCTGAGCACCCGTGGCCAGGAGATCGCAGCTTTACAGGCTCTTATGCAGACTTCCTACCAGGAGCACATCAACGAAAAACAACAGCTCAACGGCAAGGTCACGAATCCCCAGCCTCTCACGCTTTCCCTTTCACTATGCTGTACATGTGTGTTGTTAGGTTATTAAATGTGTTATGTGTGGTTCCACAGATCCAAAGCCTGCAAGAGCAGTTAGAGAATGGACCGAATGCTCAGCTGGCCCGTCTGCAGCAAGAGAACTCTATTCTCAGAGATGCCCTCAATCAAGCCACTAGTCAGGCTGAAAGCAGGTATTATGCACAGTCCCTTTATAACCCTCACAGTGTAACCGATGAAGTATCAACATGAATACCAACCCCAATGGTGATAACGTTGTTTATTATAAGTGCACACTTATAATGCTTTAAATTAGAGAGAATTCTGATTGGCTGTCAATGTCTGTTGGCTGTTATGTCACTCAAAAGTCACTCTGAAAGCTACACACATTAAACCTGCCTCCAGGTATAAAATACCTTATCTAACCATTTCTTTTATGTGAATCTGTGGCTTTTTCACATGCACAGGCAGAATGCAGAGTTGGCAAAATTGCGTCAGGATTGTGTGCGCCTAAACCGAGAGCTGAATGAGCGCACAGCTGCTCAGCATGCTGAGGAAGAGCGCAGGAAGACTCTTGAAACCAAGATGGCCGCTGCTGAAGAAAAGATGGCGCAAACACAAGTATGCCCTGACCCCTGACCTTTTTCCTTTTATCTCATCTCTCTGAGATGATTGTGGTCTTTGTACCATGACAATTCTGTTACCTTAGATAGGAATTTCACCATATATGTAACCTTTAAAAGTGAAGCAATCTGTCTTTGTGGTGACTTGTATTTCTCTCCGGACATTTTGTCTGTTTGTGTGTGGGTGGGTATTTTTTTTCTTTTTTTCTTTTTTTTTTTAGGGTTTTTTCCCCAGCTTAGCTATGCAAGAAATGTAAACCCCTGTGGTTAAAACTCCCATATCGGATGCTTAGCAATAATACGTTCTTTGATATTAAAGGGATAGTTCGCCAAAAATGAAAGTTCTGTCATTTACATTTGTTGTTCCAAACCTGCATGACTTGCATAATTGTATACAATGAAAGTAGATGGTGAATGGGGGTGAATCAGGTTCCAAAAAGGACACTATATTCTAAGTGAATCTGGACAATAGCTTTGAATTTGACTTCAATTTTGTTTTTTTACACAAAGTATTATATGGCTGTATTGAACTTTTAAGGTGCTGTTTTGGGGTGAACCATTCCTTTGTCTGTGTTTAGGCGTCCCGTGTGGAGGCAGAACATTCTTTGCAGCAGAAGTTGGATCGAGTCAGTGAAGAACTCCGTGAGGCTCAGCATGGCAGCGCCACCCTACAGGCTCAAGTAGAGGCAGCAAAAGAGCAAACCAAGACCCTTACTGGTCAGTACACTCAAACAAACGCATCTTATTTCACTTAATATGCATTCCCCTGGCTCAGTTCCCAAATGGAAAAAGTGAGTTGTTAAAAAAAAAAAAACACTTAAAGGGGCCATATTCTATTTGTATCATTTTATGTTTTTGTACCTTTTTAAGACGGAAATTACATCTGTTTACAGAACTCCAGGAGCGTATGCTTGTTACAGAAAAAGAGCTGAAAGACAGATGTGAAGAGCTGGAGATATTGAGAGCACAACTGTCTCAGACACAACAGGTTACTGAGGAAAAGCCCTCTGTGGAAACAGATGCAACAGTACAGGCTGAGATCCAGGTACGAATATTTGGCACTGTGATCTAGTTGCCAATGCAATGCTCTAAAATAAGGTTTTTGACATGATCTTTGAGATTTTTAATATCAGATACTGTACTTCATGTAACTTTTGGAATGACAAATGATACTATTCCCATCCCTTTTATTTTTTGATGTTTATGTGTAGAAGATCAACTGCGAGGAGGTTGAACAGTTGAGGAGCAGGTATTGTGAGCTGTTTGTATTCATATGATTGCGGTTTAATTTATATATTCAAAGTTTAATGGTAATGTGAGTGTCCATGTTCTTGGAACAACATTCCTGCCTGAAAATTTAGTCCTAAACCTAACCCTACCCATAAAATCTGAGGGAAATGATAGGTGAATAACACTGATGTAGAAGCACCTAACCCTGGTTCTAAGCCTAAACTTGACATAAATTGTAAACTTGTCCCTTAATTCCTATTGATTGATTGCAAAGTTGATTTAGAATCAGCAAAGATGTTGATCCAGGAACATGTTGGTGAAATCACACTCATAGTGTTTTGATATACTGTGTGCAGTCTGAAAGAGAGGGAGAACCAGCTGACATCACTGGAGGCGGAGCTTAGTCAGCTAAAGGAGGAGCTTGACACAGTAAAGAGAGCTCAGGCTGAGGAAACTCAGAATAGGTACTTTATTTATATGAATTTAATTTATCTTCGAACTAAAAATGGATTCAATCACACCAGTTGTGTTGTGAATGTGCCACTCTGGTGTCTGATCTAAACATGGACTCGTTTTTCCCAGGGTAAATGAGGCGGACACAGAACGGAGGGAATACACAGCTGAGATCAACCAACTTAAAACTAGGTATACAATATAGCTGGTGCTTTCTTTTAAGTACATTTTGTAGACAGTTTGGATTAAATGCATTTATTTCTCACTATCCATTAGTCTAAAAGAAAAGGAAGATTTGGTGGCATCTCTACAGGCTCAGCTGGAGAAGATGGAAAGTGTGAGTGAAACATATTATGACTTATTAATATTTACATGTGTGTAATACAATGTGAATTGGTTTATAATTTTATATATAATCCACAGGCTGATACTGTTGAAGCTGAGCCACCATTTGAGAAGTAAGAGAGATTTCTTTTGTCAATACCTTCAGATATTTATCGTCTTTTTTTCCCCCCGGATGCTTCTGATAATGACTGACTTTTGTTTTTGTGTCTGTCAGTCTGGAGAAGGACGCACGCATGATCTCGCTGGAGGAGGAACTTCAACAGCTTAAAGAAGAGATGGAGCGAGTAAAGGCCAAGAGCAACGTGAGTTCATCTCTACCCTACACGTCCATCCATATGCATTCAACCTGTCAATACTGTATACATCTAACTACCTTACTGTTCTACCTATGTATGTGTCCATTCATATCTACCCAGTTTGTCCATATCTACTTGTCTGTCTTCATCTACCTGTCCATATATCTAACTGCCTCAAATCTATCCAACCGGTCTGTCCATGCCTACCTACATATCTGCCCATATATACCCAGCCAGTCTGACCATATCTACCCAACCCATTCATACATCCATCTACCCAAACTGTCCATATCTACATACTGGTATATCTGAATTTGTCCATCCTTATCTACCATCTCAACCTGTCATAAAATCCACTCATTCATCCATACCTATTTGCCTATCCATGCATATCTGCCCAACCCATTCCATTTATCCATATCTAACCCGCTCGTCCATCCAAATCGATTACCTGTCAGTTCCTATTTAAAGGGATAGTTCACCCATTAATTTACTCCTCCTTAAGCCATCTTAGGTGTATATGTCTTTATTCTTTCAGTCAAACACAATTGGAGTTATATTAAAAAATATCCTGACTCTTCCAAGCTTTATAATGTGAGTGAATGGTACCATTTTTCCTTTTTTTTTGAAGCCCAAAAAAGTGCATCCATTCATCATAAGTCATCCATATGGCTCCAGGGGGTTAATAAAGGCCTTATGAAATGAAGCAAAAAAGTGCATCCATTCATCATAAGTCATCCATATGGCTCCAGGGGGTTAATAAAGGCCTTATGAAATGAAGCGATGGTTTTTTTTTTTTAAATTTTTTTTAAATTTTTTTTTTTTAAGAAAAATATCAATTTTTATAACTTTATAAACTATAATAACTGGCTTCCAGTAATGGCCGTACATGAGTCTAGTTCCAGTCGAAGTGTGACCTCTGACCCAACGCAAGACATATTGATGAACATGCAAGCGCAGAGGATGGAGCAAATCAAAACACCGGTCTTGAATTAGAAGTCTGAAATGAGGGTTTGTTGTCCAGCCCTATTTGTTTAAACCGCGAGAGGCGTCTACTCTCACTAAAGTTTATTCTTCTCCTACATCCTACGTCATACACCAGAACTTGACTCTCTTGTGAACACAAGGACGGATGTTACCGGAAGCTAGTAATTGCAGTTTATAAAGTTATAATTATGGTCATTTTTCTTACAAAACCCATCGCTTTGCTTCAGAAGGCTTTTATTAACCCCCTGGAGCCGGATTACTTTTATGATGGATGGATGCGCCTTTTTTGGGGTTTCAAAAAAAAAAAAAAAATGGCACCATTCACTAGGATGGCTTGAGAGTGAGTAAATTATGGGATAATCTTCATTTTTGGGTGAACTATCCCTTTAACTACCTGTCTAACTATCCCTCAGTCCATTCATCTCTAACTACACATCCATCCACATCTTATTGTGATGTGTTCAGGAACTGCGAGATAAAAACTATGCTGCAGTGGAGGCCCTAGCTGCTGCTGAGAGGCTGAGTGAAGAAAGACTGAGCCAAGCCAAGGCCGCACAGGTAACTGATATAAACACGCACAGTATAAACATGCACTTACTTGTATATCTACACAATACACACAAACCATGATAAATGATGTTCATTATCATCAAAATGCTGTAGTTGGCTAACACTATTAAACATTTTGTGTGGTATAATTTAATTTGGTGATCAAAGGCTTATCTGTGTGTAGAGTGAAGTTGAGCAGCAGCTGAGCTCTTTCCAGACAGACACCAGAAACGCTTTCCAGACGCTCTTCCCTCACATCAGCATAGAAATGCATCAGGTTAGAATTCCTGTTTCTTTTTTTTGTGTGTGTGAAAAGTAAATCTGTGAAATTAGTAAATGTGAATAACTTTTAGAGCACAAGTAATTTAATATTAAATTAAATAGAATTCTGTGTATATATATATATATATATATATATATATATATATATATATATATATATATATATATATATATATATATATATATATATATATATATATATATATATATATATATATATATATATATATATATATATATATTATTATTATTATTATTATTATTATTATTATTATTATTATTATTAGCAATGAACACATATGTTGTAGACAAACTGGCTGGAAACATTCACACATGAAGCACAGACGACCCTGACACAAAATCAGCAGAGTCCAGCAGAACAGCAGCACATAATGTCAAGCTCAGATGTGACGGTGAGAGATCATCTCTATGGATACACACCTGCAGTGCACGGTTATTCTCTTCTCATGTCTCATGTTTATCTGAATATGTGTCAGGATCTGCAGCAGAAACTCGCCCAATCAGAGGAGAGACAGAGGACACTTCAGGCTGAGTGTGAGCAGTACAGGTCAACTCTCAGTGAAACGGTACGGTGGCATGAAAACATAGACCACAATTTATCTAAGAAACTGACAGATATGATTTAAGGTCCATTTACACCAAGAACAATAACTATAAAGGTAACAACAAAGATCTAGTTTCAAAAATCATTCTAAATATAAAAGAATAGCACTGTCCGCACCACAGCTATAACGATATAGAGAATTGATATTGTTGGGATCACTTTCAAAACTTTTTTTTTCCAGCTGTTGAATGATAAAACACTGACAGCCAATCAGAATCCATTCTAATTTAAGGGCTCACGCATTTAAAATGGCAGGCGACACTGCGGAGAAGTTAATCGCCGACGTCCAGAAAAGCCACCACTGTTTGACAAGTCAAACACCCTTTTCAAGGATACTTTAAAGAAAGTTGATATATCGCCCAAGTCATTTTTTTGGCCAAATTGTGATATCTGTCTTTGAAATATGATCTGGACAATTATGCTACGAGGCTAATGATATGGAAAACAATCGGTCGTACCCTCAGAATAAATGGTGAAAAGTATGAACGATGAGATCATTATGCCAGGCTAGCAAACGGTATAAAATGACCACATGCATCCAGTGCTAGCTTTGACAACATTGTCTTGCTTCCTTTTGAAGTTGCAGTGAAAAAGACTAGGTGTTGTTTTTATTCCACTATATTGACTTTGTCAGCAAAATTCACTGTTAGATTAGATCGATTACACTAGCTATTCACTCGAAACATAGCATGCTGAGGACATCTGCTGGTTAAAGATGTGTAAATGCAACAAGAACAGCAAAAACATGTTGTGGATGCAAATATAGTTATCGTTATAGTTGTCTTCATCGTTCATGGTGTGAATGGGGCTTTACACTTGAATGAGATTTAGAGATTTCACCCTTCTTGATGGCTGCCATGTTGTAATGAAAACCAAAAACAAAACCTTCATACATCCAAGCCAAAAGAGGAAGTATAAATCTGAAGAGGAAAAAATATTGTTCCAAAGCACTTTGCAAAAAGAAGTGATTAACTTTTTTTTTTTTTTTTCTAATGCCATATGCCTTTCTTTCTTTTATGGACCACAAAAGGAGAATTTAAAAAAAAACACCTCAGAGAATAACATACATGCGTTGTATTTCATGTTGTGCTTTTGTTAATCTTGATTTCTCACAAATTTGTGGGCTTTTTCTGGACAACACTGAGTGAACTGCAGAACTAATATTTTAGTGAGAATCCTGTGAGACTTTTACATCTTTCTAAAAGAAAGCTTGATGCTAGTCAAGTCAAGTCAAATTTATTTATATAGCGCTTTTACAATTGGTAATTGTTTCAAAGCAGCTTTACATATTAGAAGCACAGAAAAAAAGGGAAGTGGTTAAAAATAAGCTGTACAAACAAGCGTGGTAATATGTAACATATACAAGATGGTGCTACATTTAAGCCAATGTCTGCTGACTCCCAGGGGTGGAAAAAAACCCCTAGGAGAAAACCCAGCGTGGGAAAAAAGTCCTAGGAGGGAAAAAACCCCTTGGAAGATATATATAATATATGTAAATGGATATGGAGATCAAAATCTGAATTATACATTTTTATTATAGAGATTAAAAATAGATTATATATATATATATATATATATTTGTAAGCGGATACGGGGATTTAAAAATCTATGCAGCCAGAACTGGATCTGTAGGCCCATTGTCTCCTGGGCTGCGTTGTAGTCAGGTCCAGACACAGGTTCTCCATCTGATCTGGATACGGCCTGGATCCAGCACCCGGAAAACCTCGGGATAAGCAGAGAGACAGATATTAGCGTAGATGCCATTCTTATTCTGATGTACAGGTATATCTAGTGTTATAGGAAATGTTCTCGGTTCCGGCCGACCTAATTATTGCAGCGTAACAATCCTTTAACGGATTTGAAAAATGTTAATGTATTGATAATGTGTTATGTGTATGCAAGAGCAAAGAGATGTGTTTTTAGTCTAGATTTAAACTGACAGAGTGTGTCTGCTTCCCGAACAATGCTAGGAAGATTGTTCCAGAGTTTAGGTGCTAAATAGGAAAAGGATCTGCCGCCTTCAGTTGATTTTGATATTCTGGGTATTATCAACTGGCCTGAATTCTGAGATCGCAATAAACGTGAAGGACTATAATGCATTAAGAGCTCACTTAGGTACTGGGGAGCTAAACCATTTAGTGCTTTATAAGTAAGTAGCAAGATTTTAAAATCTATACGATGTTTAATAGGGAGCCAATGTAATGTTGACAGAACTGGGCTAATATGGTCATACTTTCTGGTTCTAGTAAGAACTCTAGCTGCCGCATTTTGGACCAACTGTAGTCTGTTTAAAAGCCGAGCAGAACAACCACCCAGTAGAGCGTTACAATAATCTAGTCTTGAGGTCATGAATGCATGAATCAACTGTTCCGCATTTGTCATTGAGAGCATATGTCGTAATTTAGATATATTTTTTAGATGGAAGAAGGCGGTTTTACAGATACTAGAAACATGACTTTCAAATGAAAGATTGGTATCGAAGAGCACACCCAAGTTCCTAACTGAGGACGAAGATTTAATGGAGCACCCGTCAAGTGTTAGAGAGTATTCAAGGTTTTTTCGTGAGGAAGTTTTTGGTCCAAAGATTAGGATATCAGTTTTTTCTGAATTTAATAATAAGAAATTTCTTGTCATCCAGTTTTTAATGTCAGCTATGCATTCTGTTAGTTTTGTGAATTTGTAGGTTTCGTCAGGGCGCGAGGAAATATAGAGCTGAGTATCGTCAGCGTAGCAGTGAAAACTAACACCATGCTTCCTAATTATCTCTCCTAAGGGCAGCATGTACAGAGTGAAAAGCAACGGTCCTAGTACTGAGCCTTGTGGTACTCCATACTGAACCTGTGATCGATACGACATCTCTTCATTAATTATTACAGACTGATAACGGTCAGATAAGTACGATTTGAACCATGCCAAAGCAATTCCACTAATGCCAATATAGTTTTCAAGTCTTTTTAAAAGAATGTTGTGATCGATAGTGTCAAAAGCAGCACTGAGATCTAATAACACTAATAGAGAAATACAGCCACGATCGGATGATAAGAGTAGATCGTTTGTAACTCTAACGAGAGCAGTCTCAGTACTATGGTACGGTCTAAATCCTGACTGGAAATCCTCACAGATTCCATTTCTTTCTAAAAAGGAACACAGTTGTGATGAAACTGCCTTTTCTAGTATCTTTGACAGAAAAGGTAGATTCGAGATTGGCCTGTAATTTACTAAATCTCTCGGATCTAGTTGAGGTTTTTTAATAAGAGGTTTAATAATAGCCTGCTTAAAGGTTTTTGGCACGTATCCTAGTGTTAACGATGAATTAATTATATCAAGAAGTGGACCTACGACCTCTGGAAGCATTTCTTTCAGTAGTTTAGTCGGCATTGGGTCTAACATACATGTCGTTGATTTTGATGATTTGATAAGTTTAGATAATTCTTCCTCTCCTATAGCGGCGAATGATTCTAGTTTTACCTCAGGGACACTACAGTGCACTGTCTGAAGCGAAACTGTAGACGGTTGCATGTTTTTAATTTTCTCTCTAATATTATCAATCTTGCAAGTAAAGAAGTTCATAAAGTCATTACTGCTGTGCTCTATGGAAACGTCAGCAGTTGAATCTCTGTTTCTAGTTAATTTAGCCACTGTGTCAAATAAATACCTAGGATTATGTTTGTTTTCTATTAAGAGATTTGAAAAATAAGTAGATCTAGCTGGTCACTATTCACTGCCATTATATGGACGAGCTCCAGTGGGACATTCAAAATTCTCCTTTTGTGGCCCATAAAAGAAAGAAGGGCATACGGCTTTTGAAGAAAACCAGGGTAAATGACATAAAGGGATAGTTCACCCAAAAATTATCTCATGATTTACTCACCCTTAAGCCATCCTAGGTGTATATGACTTTCAGTGATATCTTATTTCAGACAAACACAATCAGAGATATATTGAAAAATATCTAAATATGTTCTAAGGTTCTAAATATTTACATTTTTCTTACAAAAACCCACCGCTTCGCTTCAGAAGGCCTTTATTCACCCCCCGGAGATGTGTGGATATCTTTTATAATGGATGCATGCACTTTTTTGGGCTTCAAAATATTGGGTCCCATTCACTACCATTCTAAAGCTTGGTAGAGCCAGGATATTTTTAAATATATCTCCGATTGTGTTCGTCTGAAAGAAGATAGTCATAAACGTGTAGGATGGCTTGAGAATGAGTAAATCATGGGATAACTTTCATTTTAGGGTGAACTATCCCTTTAATGTCATATTTTTAGGAACCCCCCATTATTGCCATCTCAGGGTCTGTGGATTCCAGTCTGAAAATCCTTAACGTAAAAAGATTTTTGGCTGAATGTTGTGTGTTTTGTACAGGAGAGCATGCTGCTAGTTCTGCAGAAGAGTGTGGAGGACGGTGAGCTCATGTGGAAGGCAAAGATTTCAGATGCTGAGCAGCAAAAACAGACGGTAAGAACATCCTTCACTGATGCTGGATTTGCGTGATTGTTTGCTACATTTCGGTTGTGCTGAAGTGTGGATCTCCCACAGGCTCTGGATCAGGTGAAGGTGCTGGAGAAGACGATAAATGCGGAAAGACAGGACACTGATCAGGTTCGTGCTTTCGTTTATCATTGTTCTTTGTTTTTGGGAACTTATCAGGTTTCTGACTCATGTTGCTCCTAAAAAGTTTCTTTCTTTCTGTGAAATGCAAAAGGAGCAGCTTTGACGAATGTTCACGCTGCTCTTGTAGAAACTTACTGTTCCTCTGCTCTCTCTAGCTGAAGGGGCAGATGATGCTTTTAGAAGCCCAGCTGGAGAAACAACTGGAGTCCATAACCATCAGTCAGACGTACGCAGAAGAAATGTCTCAGGTAAATGACTCACTTGTTTTTCCATTTTGAACGGAAATGTAAATTCTTGTATATTATATTAATTTAAATTTTAAACGAGTTTTATTTAAAAAGAGAAGAAATGTCTAAACGTCTCACTGATGTTTACATTAACATTTGAATATGCTGTCATATTCTTCTCAGCTGAAGGCATTGTTATCAGAAACTCAGGTCCAGCTGGTATCAGCCAAAGCAGAGGCTCAGGAACAGAGAGCAGAACTTTCACTGGTAAGTTTAACATCACTTTGTCTTATGTTGCACGAGGCTTTCTACTTTGAATGACAGCTGTGCGTTACAGGTCAAGCAGGAACTACAGGAAGTGACTCGGCGAATAGAGGGCGAGAAGAGCAGAGAGTCCGCTCAGGTCAATACTGGTTGTGCGTGTGTTAATGTGTATTAACTGTATCTGCTGCAGTGGCCTTCAGTCTTTTTAATCTCCCATTGTGCGTTTCGTGCATCCTGTGTCTTTGTTATTGATAAAAGGCTCTTGGTGAAGGAGGGTGTAGCATGTCTGCTATGTATTATGTTCTGCCTAACGTGAAGACATTCAGCATTTTTGTCTTCAGCAGCTCAAGTACATGTTGTGCATATGCTGTGTGTGGGTATTGTAACTGTGGCTAAACTTGAATCTCTACTCCTTAATGTCTAACATTACAGGTGAAAACACAGCTGGAGGAGGCAACAAATAAACCGCTGACAGAAGACGACACTCGACAGCAGGTTGCAAACAACTATGAACAGGTGACTATTTAGAGGGCTGTCTTAATGCTGGATGACAAGACAGAAGCTAGCCCATTTAGTATTATGGACTCTGGATTATTACTGGATTTTGGCTCTTTTGTCTTGGTGTTTTTTTTTTGTTTTTTTTTGTTTGGTTTGTTGTATGCTTTTTATTTAATTTAATTTAATTTAATAATTTCATTTTAAATTAAAATGTATTAATGTTATAGATTTTATTTAAAGGATTAAATTTTATCTTTATTTAAGTAAAACATTTTAGTAGATTTTTTTTTTTTTTTGTTATTATAGTATTTGAAGATTTCTTTTGAATTTCATTTCCTTTTATACTTAATTCCATTTATTTATCTTGATTTATTATATGAAGTGATTTTATTTTAAATTAAATATTTTTATTTGATCTTTTATTTATTTTTATTGTTTATATTAATTAAATTTCGGTTCGTATTATGGACTCTGATTAGGGCCTTTTTGGCTTTTTTCCCTTATTAATTTGGTTTTTATTTTATTTACACTTATTGAATTCATTTTATTATTGTTATAGATGTTATTTAGAGCATTCAAATAAATTGATTTTTTTTTTTTTTTTTTTTTTTTAATTTATTTTAATTTTATATTTCAATTTCAATTTAAATTAATATTATTATTATTATTATTATTATTATTATTATTATTATTATTATTATTATTATTATTATTTTTACTTCATTCCCATTTACACTTAATTTATTTTTACTTTAATATTTTATTTTTACATTTAACTGAATTTATTTTTTATTTTAATATTTATTGTTTATATTTTTTATGATTTAAGTTTGAGTTGATTTTGTTAAAAAGCTTTAATATTAAAAAGCTTTAATATTTAATTTGATGATTTTCATTTGCGTTGATTTATTTTGGTTTATTTGGGTTTGTGGTTTGAATTTTTTTTTTTATTTGTTTTTTATTTTGTATTACTTAATGTAATTTTATTTTGATATATTTTAATTTAATTTTCACTTCATTCCATTTCAATTGATTTCAATTTATTTTGGATTCATTTTATTTTAAAGTACAAGCTGAATTTTAGTTTTTGTTGGTTTTCTTTTTGTTTTGTTTAATCAAAAAATAATATTATTTAATATTATTTTAGTTTTTGTTTAAAATAAAATTTTTAATTACATTTCTTTTAAATATGTTTTCATTAGAATATTAACTGTTATATATAGCATTTGAGATTCTTGGGGTGTTCACACATGTTTTTCCACTCAGGCGCAGAAGTGCGTCAGGGATCTCGAGGCTCAGTTAGAAGAGTTGAAAGCTGCTGGAGAAGGACCAACTGAAGAGCTAAAGGTTCCTACAACACCTTCACAATCTCAGGTTTAAACCAGCATACACGTGAACCGCGCTCTCTGACGGTGTGTGTTTTGTGTGCGTCTATGTCAGGAGAGACTGGAGAAAGAGAAGAAGCTGACGCAAGACCTCGGCCAGGCCACCTCTGAACTGCAGCAGCTCCTGAAGAGCTCTCAGAAAGAGCTGGACAAAGAGAAAGCGAGTGTGAAGAACCTGCAGGAACAGTTACAGGACAAGGTAAACACTCTCCATACAATCACAAGAGTAAAACACCAAAAATGTAAGGCCTACTATGCTAAACGTGTGTATATATATATATATATATATATATATCAGTAAAGTTTAAAGCTGGCATGAATGCGATAGTCTTTTCTTTCCTATTGTGATGAATATCTGAGTTAAACGCCTTCTTGAACAAGAACAAATGTAGGGCAGGACTTGATTTTGTCCATGGGGAATTGGTTGGATTCTTGTGGTTTGCTATTGGTGATCTCATGTGAGTGACGGGTTGCCCCACCCTCGCGCCAGTAAACATTTCATCAGAGAAGAGGGAGGGGATGTTATTTTGATTTAAGATTATGAGGGCATATGAATTTTAAAAAATATTGCACACAAATCAATCATTTATAATAAATAAATAATGCAATATTCCATAAAAAAACAAGAATTGTCAATTTTGATCTCATGGTGACTTTAAATGGAGGTTGATTGTGTAACGTCTAATCTGTTTTATTTTCTCTACAGGAAACTGAAGAGTCAAAAGAAGGAACATCTGTTTGACAGAATAAATCCAACAACCTTGTGCCTTAATTATTCTTATGCATTATTTGCTTTTGTATTCTCTGCTACTGTATTAAATGTGCCGACTGTTTTTAGCCAGTGAGGATTTTTAAGGGAGGAAGCATAATATATTTTTTACATTTTGTTGGAGCCGTTATCAGGTGACTGAACACCTCCTAAAGGTATCACAGAACCAATCAGTGTTGAAAGGGAGAAGTGGTTGAGTGGAAGAGAAAGCACATGATCATTTGTGCAATCACTGTTTTTATCTTTTGTTTGCATGTTCTCATAAGAGTCAAAGGAAGGAACATTTCATGTTGCAGCAATGCAGTACAAGCTACTACACTTTTGTAGTTGCCTGTTAACAAAGGTGATGATATAATAATAAAATATGTACTTTGACTTGTGGGTTGGTCTTCTTAACTTAACCCTTATAGGGTCTTTGGGGTCTTTCTGGACCCCAAACGACATTTGCTAAAATAAAAATAAAAAGTTCTCTTTGTCCAAATGACATGAAACTTTGTACAGTGGTTAACGATTTCTAGATCTACAAATACTAAAATATAGCTGCGAGCAGCGATGGCGGGCCCAAGCCCGGTGGCACCGCCACCCCGGTGGCTTCAGGGCAACTGTGCACAGCGGGCAATAGGCACTTAAAACGGTTAAACATCAAAGGACTATGTCAAATTCACTCCACATTTACTGCACTACAAGGTGCCGCTATAGAGCCCCTCCTCCCTGCCCATTTTCAAAGGATTACATGTGCCAAGTTTTAACATTATTCTGATGAATTTTGAAGCAAATCAGGTAAAAATAAGAGGGTGATCTCAATGTATGCTGAAAGTGACACATTTTCTGCTTCCAGTTGGTGGCGCTATGACTTTGAATCACAATAGTCACATCCATGTGATCAGCCTTGTACAACGAAGACTAAGCCGAAGTTTCATCAAAATCAATTAATGTATGCAGAAGTTATAACACTTTGTTTCCCTTTTCTTGCCATAAATTCGTTGCCTCGCCACGGCCAAACCGTTTGAGATATCCAAAATCCGTTTGCAATTAAACAACTTCAATGTGTTAGCAACAAGTTAAAAAAAGCTTGGTGTAAATTGGATAAACCCTGTAGGAGCAGTAGTATAAAATTCATAGCCTGTTTTTTCAAAAAATTAACATTCAAACCAAAATAGCTGACTTCCTGTTGGTCGGAGCTAATGAATGTAAATTAGAAAATTGTCCGGCTTGATGAGAACAATATGTGTACCGAGTTTGGTGACTGTAGGAAAAACTAACCCCCCCACTTTTGTCAAAAGGTGGCGCTACTGAGCCCCTCCACCAGACCCATTTCTATGGCTTTGTCCATGTCTACTGGTTGACAATATTGATGTGTGTGTCGAGTTTCATGCAATTTGAAGCATGTTAAGAGCCTCAAAAACACTCAAGAATATTATTACAGTTTGACCTGTTGCCATGGCAACAATATTTCAAATATCAAAAATCCTGTCATATGTCTACATCTGCTGTGTATTGACATTACACTGATGAAGTTTGAAGCAAATCAGGTAAAAATAAGAGGGTGATCTCAAAGCAATTCAAAAAGTGATACACTTCCTGCTGCCAGTTGGTGGCGCTATAACTTTGACTCACAATAGTCACATCCATGTGATCGGACTACTACAAGCAACACACTCGTGAAGTTTCATAAAGATCAATATATGTATGCAGACGTTATAACACATTTCCTGTTTCCTTTTTCTCGCCATAAATTCGTTGCCTCGCCACGGCCAAACCGTTCGAGATATCAAAAATCCCCTGGCAATTTTTAATCATCAATGTCTTGACTTCATGCTGACCGAGTTTGGTGGCGATCGGATTAATCGTCTAGGAGGAGTATATCAAATTCCAGAGCATGCGTTTTTCAAACAACCCTTAATAGCTGACTTCCTGTTTGCGTGGCGTTTAACTTAGAGCACGAAAGTTGTTCGGCCCGATGAGGTCTATATGTGTACCGAGTTTCATACTAATACGTGCAAGTTTGTTCAATATATGGACCAAATTTTCTGACTTTTTTCAAGGGGGCGCTGTCGAGCCCCCTGCCACGCCCGGGTACCAGCCTCTCCGGCGTCCTAATGGCCGCGGATTCCAATGTGTGTGCCAATTTTCAAGAGTTTTTGAGCATGTTAAGGCCCCAAAAAGCCCCGGAAGACGAAAAAAAAAAAAAAAAAAAAAAAAAAATATAGCTGCGAGCAGCGATGGCGGGCCCAAGCCCGGTGGCACCGCCACCCCGGTGGCTTCAGGGCAACTGTGCACAGCGGGCAATAGGCATTTAAAACGGTTAAACATCAAAGGACTATGTCAAATTCGCTCCACATTTACTGCACTACAAGGTGCTGCTATAGAGCCCCTCCTCCCTGCCCATTTTCAAAGTATTACATGTGCCAAGTTTTAACATTATTCTGATGAATTTTGAAGCAAATCAGGTAAAAATAAGAGGGTGATCTCAATGTATGCTAAAAGTGACACATTTTCTGCTTCCAGTTGGTGGCGCTATTACTTTGAATCACAATAGTCACATCCATGTGATCAGCCTTGTACAACGAAGACTAAGCCGAAGTTTCATCAAAATCAATTAATGTATGCAGAAGTTATAACACTTTGTTTCCCTTTTCTTGCCATAAATTCGTTGCCTCGCCACGGCCAAACCGTTTGAGATATCCAAAATCCGTTTGCAATTAAACAACTTCAATGTGTTAGCAACAAGTTAAAAAAAGTTTGGTGTAAATTGGATAAACCCTGTAGGAGCAGTAGTATAAAATTCATAGCCTGTTTTTTCAAAAAATTAACATTCAAACCAAAATAGCTGACTTCCTGTTGGTCGGAGCTAATGAATGTAAATTAGAAAATTGTCCGGCTTGATGAGAACAATATGTGTACCGAGTTTGGTGATTGTAGGAAAAACTAACCCCCCCACTTTTGTCAAAAGGTGGCGCTACTGAGCCCCTCCACCACGCCCATTTCTATGGCTTTGTCCATGTCTACTGGTTGACAATATTGATGTGTGTGTCGAGTTTCATGCAATTTGAAGCATGTTAAGAGCCTCAAAAACACTCAAGAATATTATTACAGTTTGACCTGTTGCCATGGCAACAATATTTCAAATATCAAAAATCCTGTCATAGGTCTACATCTGCTGTGTATTGACATTACACTGATGAAGTTTGAAGCAAATCAGGTAAAAATAAGAGGGTGATCTCAAAACATTTCAAAAAGTGATACACTTCCTGCTGCCAGTTGGTGGCGCTATAACTTTGACTCACAATAGTCACATCCATGTGATCAGACTCCTATAACGAACACACTCGTGAAGTTTCATAAAGATCAATATATGTATGCAGACGTTATAACACATTTCCTGTTTCCTTTTTCTCGCCATAAATTCGTTGCCTCGCCACGGCCAAACCGTTCGAGATATCAAAAATCCCCTGGCAATTTTTAATCATCAGTGTCTTGACTTCATGCTGACCGAGTTTGGTGGCGATCGGATTAATCGTCTAGGAGGAGTATATCAAATTCCAGAGCATGCGTTTTTCAAACAACCCTTAATAGCTGACTTCCTGTTGGCGTGGTGTTTAACTTAGAGCACGAAAGTTGTTCGGCCCGATGAGGTCTATATGTGTACTGAGTTTCATACTAATACGTGCAAGCGTGTTTAATATATGGACCAAATTTTCAGACTTTTTTCAAGGGGGCGCTGTCGAGCCCCCTGCCACGCCCGGGTACCAGCCTCTCCGGCGTCCTAATGGCCGCGGATTCCAATGTGTGTGCCAATTTTCAAGAGTTTTTGAGCATGTTAAGGCCCCCAAAAAGCCCCGGAAGACGGAAAAAAAAAAAAAAAAAAATAATAAATATAGCTGCGAGCAGCGATGGCGGGCCCAAGCCCGGTGGCACCGCCACCCCGGTGGCTTCAGGGCAACTGTGCACAGCGGGCAATAGGCACTTAAAACGGTTAAACATCAAAGGACTATGTCAAATTCACTCCACATTTACTGCACTACAAGGTGCCACTATAGAGCCCCTCCTCCCTGCCCATTTTCAAAGGATTACATGTGCCAAGTTTTAACATTATTCTGATTAATTTTGAAGCAAATCAGGTAAAAATAAGAGGGTGATCTCAATGTATGCTGAAAGTGACACATTTTCTGCTTCCAGTTGGTGGCGCTATGACTTTGAATCACAATAGTCACATCCATGTGATCAGCCTTGTACAACGAAGACTAAGCCGAAGTTTCATCAAAATCAATTAATGTATGCAGAAGTTATAACAC